>NC_089748.1:5870235-5887735 GCF_040412425.1 Macrobrachium rosenbergii
GGGGAATTTTGGAATCTCCAAAAATTGAGAACTGAGGAAAGACATATTGAATAGAGTGTAAAGTAGGTAAAGGACATAATTTGGTAAAATAAAAACGTCTTTCATAAATTTTCGGTTAGATGTTTTCAAATATATATATTTCCCAATGGTGCAATTCTCTCTCTCTCTCTCTCTCTCTCTCTCTCTCTCTCTCTCTCTCATCTTGTATTCAAGCTTTGAAATTTATTTTCAATACCTTTCTTATTTATGTTAAAATTTAGAGACCGCGGTGTTTGTTTTTCATAAGTGCTGACATATTACAACTATCGGTAAACATGCGAACGTGCAATGTTACCTATGTGCTTTCATTAAAGAAAAAATAAAATACCTTGTTATAGTGCCCCATGTTCTCTATTACACTACACACACACACACACACACACACACACACACACACACACACACACATATATATATATATATATATATATATATATATATATATATATATATATATATATATATATATATATATATATATATATATATATATCTTTTCCCCTGTAGGAATCTTGAATAAAGCGCTAAGCATAAAGCTTCCATAACTTCAGCCATATCATCTGCACAGAGAGCTCATTAGTAGTGCGTATAACTCCCCAACACACTCTGCCTTGCAAGAACTTTCTTACTTCTTGAATGTTGGTGGCCCTCTTTTCCATGACCTCTTTTAAGGTGTTCCTCTCTCATCTCACCTAATCTTTTGATTTGCACACTTCCTTTTTCCAACCTACCAGCTTCCATTCCGCAGGAATTATAATCTAAAAACGTCGCTAACCATTTTACCTACTGCTTTTGCGTATTTCCATATTTCTTATCATTTTAATTTTACTGATGATAATACATCACTCAAGCAATCCATCATTGTAGCCTCCTTTTTTGGTTTCACACACACACACATATACAATATTTATATGTATATATATATATATATATATATATATATATATATATATATATATATATATATATATATATATATATATATATATATATATATACTTGTTAAATAGTGTGAGTGTAAAAAAAATTTGAGTTTACTCAAGTCGGCAAGAACTATTTTGCTTTTAGGATTTATTATCGCATTATTTATTCAGAAAGTTGAAGTTAATTTCACCGTTTAACCCCGTTTCTTAATATTTCAAAAATTCAATAGACCCCATATTAGAAATTAAGGAAAAGATGAAATTTCCTCACAGCTGCGATTTCTATTCAGGAAAAATATTTCCCGGCTTTTGGAAAGGGGATGCCATCACGAAGACGCTCTTTATTCCTCTTGCAATACCCCTCCTTCCCTTCCTCCCTCCCTCCCTCCCTCCCTCCCGAGACCCCCACACTTTCCTTGCAGCCCGTATTTCTCCTCACTTTCCTACAACGCCACCTCTTCTTCGTCTCCCCTTCCCCTCCTCATGTCTCAAACATTCTTCCCACTTCCCTCCCCACGTTACTCCCCACCCCCCTTCTTTCACCTTCTCCTTCTTCCCCACCTCCTACGCTTCTCCCACCAACTTTCTTCCTCCTGTTCCTCTGCCTCGTACCCCTCCCGCCCTTCCTCTAGTCCTCACCTCTCTCCAATCCTTTGGGTCTTCCCTCGTCGGAATAATCATAAAACTTGGACGAGTTCTGGAATCCAAAAAAGAGAGAGAGAGAGAGAGAGAGAGAGAGGAAAAGAAAAACTCGTTTTTTCAAAGCATTAGTGACTGTTAATGATGAAAGCCTAGGTCATCATCATGACGACCTCTACGAGGTCTTCTCATTATTGACCTCTGTTTCTTGTTCTCATTTTCCCGACTTAGAAGAAAATAAAATAAACGTAGAGTGGTAGGAACTGCAGCGCTCAAACTATCTTCTGTGCTTTCCTTCCTCTCCTCTCCATAAGAACTGTTTTCCCTCAGTAAGAATTGTTTCCGTTTTGATGTGAAAATCCAACTTTATTTTTTTCCCGTCTGATCCTTCTTTTTGATTCCACGACAACTGTTTTCCTTGTGTCCTGAAAGAAATTTTCCATCGAGTGGGAACTGCGTAAAGACGTGTAATTGTTATTTATCATTACAACAGAGTTATTTGTTTCTGGTCAAAGAACTCATTTTGCTGTAAAATCTGAATAATTCTTAGTTATGAAATTACATGTGGTCTTTCTTTTGATAATTTTACTCCCTGGGGACCGTTTTCCTTCAGTTATAAAAGTTTTTTGTCATTTCCCAACTATTTTCTCTTGGTGTGATTATCGTTTCAAATTTTGTGAAGTATCTTCTACATGTTAGAACTACTTCTTACTCTGTGAGAATTAGTTTTCCCTCGTGAATCAAAATATTTTCAACTGTTTGAAGGTTATTTCTGGATTTTTTTCCCTTACGCTGTGCTTTCGTGAGAAATTACTTCGAAATACTTCGTGAGTATGTTGCTTTTTCTGTTTCATTGGGAATGAACCGAATTGTCCGACATTTTGTTGAGAGACTTCAGATCTAAGAAACAATTTTGTCGCCTAGCACATTTTTGGAGGCGTGTAGCGGGCACTAGGATTTTTGCATATTTTAGTAATGGCATATTTTTTTCAAGCGAATGTTTATGAGGAGGATTTCTCTTAGGTTGAGATGAGCTCTACATATGTATCATTCTTAGCTCCATTATTAAAGGCAATGCTGAGGTTGCAATTTTATGTCATGGAGTCAACGAATACCTCTTTTTTTTTGGCAGTAGAAAACTTGCTATGTATTTAATAAAAAAAGAAATAGATTTGACAGGGCGTCTTAACACACCCCCTGAGCATCAAATTTGTTCATAATTTTTTTCGGTTGTTTTTTCCAAGGTTCTGATAAAGTTTATCAGAATACACAGCAACCCTTTATCGGCCTTCATTCATTTCTGCTGTTGCTTATCTTGTCATTCTGATCTGGTTACGCAATCAGCAATCTTTTTTTCGTATGTCTGTCGGTTTGTTTGTATTGTTATTCGGAAAGTTAGACTAAAACTCCAAAGTGTGAAAAACGATTCCATTCTGGCAAATTGCGTTTTCCTTGATCTGATGAGTTGGTTTATCATTTTAGAAACTGTTTATAATACGAGAACATTATAATGAGTGAATATCATTTCGAGAATAAGTTACACATCGATATAGTTTTACATAAAACAGTTTATACTAAATACAACAGTTTGTAGCAAATATCGATATTGCATTTTCACCTGTGGAAATTATATCTAGTATGCCATCTGTGCAATTTCTGAGGTCTGCGCGGGCCAAAAATAAAAGCCTGGACTTGTGTCGTGCCTTGTCGGAAGAAGCATTTCACAGACTTCTTACCCGTGCTCTGGCTTTTGACTGGCCACGTGTTGCTAAGATCCCAGAGATACAGACAAACAAACATTTTCTGACAAATGGAGGATGAAAACACACTAATTAAAACTCAGAGGTAATCCTGTCTGAATAACAAAGCTCCCTTAAATGCAAATTTTCTGGATACTTGGGCATCATCAAAGGGGCCATCAATGGCGGAAATCCTTACAGATCTTACACTGACAGATTAACCCTTTGTTAAAATCCCGTTTTATACGGGCCCCTGGCGCGCCAAAGGGGCCGGTGCCCCATTGCTTGGAATTCCTATTGTTGGCCAAATCTCACGCAAGGCTTCTGTTTGAAGCTTTTCCTATGATAGGTAGGATTTTGAGCAACCGGCGATATTCCCACGGGTACGAGGGTATCGGGCTTTATAGCGTTTAGTGGTGGTGTTGGGACAGATGAGTTCTTTCGTCGCGGTAATGGGCAGTTGTGCTGTTTTCGCTTTTTCCGTCTTCTTGCTTTTCAGCTCGTTTTTTTATGCCAGCGCTGTGCGTGCACACATAAATGTGGCCCTCACCAGTGCGTTCACAGCAGGCATATCCTTAATTACACACACACACACATTATATAAATATGTATATATATGTGTGTGTGTGATACACACATATACAATATATATATATATATATATATATATATATATATATATATATATATATATATTATATATTTATCTATATTCTCAGATCCGTAGATATCTTTACGGGCTTGTTATTTTCCTTGGAATTCATATCAGGTTCTTGATATTTTATAAATAACAGAACTTTTGACTTTCTTCAAGATGCTGGCTAGCAAACAGATTAAAATATCTTTTTTTTTGGCCTAAGCCTCAATTTTTGTTATTTCCGTCGAGTCTGTGATAAATAAAGGCATCAGGTCGTCCGCCCATCGGTATTTGCATAAAAAAACATCGTGAAAGTGACAGGTTTCCCGTCAAAACTCTCAGGAATTCGTATGCATGATCTTCATCTCTACCTCTGAACTGTAAACTCCCCTTCTCCCTCAAGGCCCTGCATGGCGTGTCTGTTCTCTCGACATGAAAAGGAGTGTCTAGCATCTACTTCAGAAACAAAAAGCACTGACGTCATTTTCACCCAAAAGACTGACCCACATAATATGTAATTTATTTCCAGCCCTCGTCTCCTGCTCTCTCTCTCTCTCTCTCTCTCTCTCTCTCTCTCTCTCTCTCTCTCTCTCTCTCATCATTTCTTTCATTTCAAAGAAAAGCATTAAGGATTTATTAATATAGACGTCTTAGATAAGTCCTTTGTTGATATATTTGATTGGAAGTTACTGTCATTGATTTTGAGTCTCTCTCTCTCTCTCTCTCTCTCTCTCTCTCTCTCTCTCTCTCTCTAACATCAAAGGAAAGCATCAAGGATTTATTAATACAGACGTCTTAGATTAAGTCCTTTTGTTGATATATTTGATACGAAGTTATTGTCATTGATTTTGAATCTCTCTCTCTCTCTCTCTCTCTCTCTCTCTCTCTCTCTCTCTCTCTCTTGTTTATTCCAGAAATTTGTATGATATGAAGATTTACTTTAACGTTATGACGTGTACCCGTACTGTTAAAAAAGGATCCAAGATTACTAAATTTGATTAATTCATTTACCCACTCACTATTTGCAGCTCCTTCAGATAAGTATGATCTGCTCATTACCATCCTATGATCATTACCATAATCATCTCCTCTTCAAAGACAACGCCCTGGAAGTGTTCTTCTGTCAAAATTTTCCCTCCCGGCCTCACTCGTGGCTCTTTCAGACATCTACCTACTCGAAACTTTGATCCTCTCGGAAAGGCACTTCCTTTAATTTGCTGCTTCTTTTATACAGTATATATGAACATTTTTATCATTTTTGACAATTCTTTGATTACCTTCCATGTTATATTCATTGTTCATTGACAACGAGGCTAAGGTTATTTACACACACACACTTATATATATATATATATATTACACATATATATATATATATATATATATATATATATATATATATATATATATATATATATATATATATATATATATATATATATATGTATATATATATGTGTGTGTGTGTGTGTGTTGTGTAAGTGAGTGTTCCAGCATATTGGATAACCTAACAAGATATAGGAAGCGACAATCATCCACGATCAACCCCTCGACAACATCAGCGTCCTTATATCACTACTGTACTCTAAAGAATGGTCATTAGAGGGCCGAGGAGCACCTCCCAGTCCCCGCAAACACTGAATCATTCAGCGCTCATACCCGAGTCTTGCCTCAGGTAAATTGAAACCTTTCCTTTCCAGTACCTCATGTACCCTATCTCTGTTTCTAACTCCTCTCAAGGGTAGTGCACCTCACGTGGTGCACTGTAAGCATTATTTAAGGGTCTTTGCAGCGTCCCTTCGGCCCCTTGCTTCAGCCTTTTTCATTCCTTTTACTGTACCTCTGTTCAAATGCTTTCTTCCATCTGACTTTCCACCCTCTCTAACAATTATTTCATAGTGCAACTGCGAGGTTTTCCTCCCGTTGCACCTATTAAACTTTCTTACTGTCAATTTCCGTTTGAGCGCTGAATGACCTTATAGGTCCTAGCGCTTGGCCTTTGGCCTAAATTCTATATTCTATTCTGTAACTCCTCTGGGAACCTTCGAATTGCACACACTTTTCACCAGTTTGTCATTCTTGATTCTTCCAACGTAACAAAAATAGCTGAAACAAACAAGATGTCCTTCTAACAACTTCTGTATTCAAGTGGATAATGGTCACATTCCAGACTGGTCGGGAACTCTCATGAGATGATCAACCTATACAACACTGCGAATAGAATAAAAATTTGGCTGAGAAACTGTTTCTGTTGAAGGCCTGGTTCATTGCAATAAATTACTGGAAGCAGAAAAAGAGAAAAGTAGAATGATAACATTCAAAAGCACATTCCACAATTATAAAGATGGCTCCGAACTGTCTCATTACAATGGAGACTAATTTTCTGCTAATTATCCACCAACAATCTGTCTTATTTCACTGTATGTTAGTTTATATACCTTTTATATTCATAGGATAATTCTAGTAAATTATGATTAAATCAATCCGGCAATATTCGTCTTGATGCGCTAGGTTTTTGTAACCATGTAAACTTGTATTACTTAAACAGAAGCGCGGGTGCGCGCACGCGAACACACACACACACACACACATATATATATATATATATATATATATATATATATATATATATATATATATATATATATATATATATATATATATATATCTTAGTGCTTGTTTTGTCTATGGAACGATTGTTCCCTTGTTGAGAGTGCACTCCTTTCCCGGTGCTTGTTTTTATGTTATGTTTAGAGTTTACGTCTATTGCCTTCGCTTTGGTAGCGACAGTCAAGTTTGGGTAATCATCGAGTCAGGGTCCGGACAGCGTAACAGCATGGATTTGTTTAGCAGCAGGTAGTTTTTACCTGTTGGCCCCTACAGTATTTGAGGATGTGAACTTCGTTCGAGTTCGAGGATGAGTTGATGACTAACCCTAGTCATCAGTGGAGAGGATGCATTCCTCTGGGACAGCAATTTGGCTGTCGCATCGACTCTGCTGTGAACGTCGGTGTTTCGTGGAGATGTTCCTCTTTGCCGTCATGGGGCAGTTTTGATGACTTCACGGTAGTAGTTTGATGGTCATCCTCGATGGCCTTTAATGGTCATCCTCTGTGACCCTTGTTAGTGGTCTTGACATCTCTGGGTAGAAGTTAAGTATAACTCAGTTTAACCAGACCACTGAGCTGATTAATAGATGTTTAGGTTTGCTCTGTAGGAGGATTGTGAATTATCATTACAGATATTTATGTATTATGAGTGTAACTGGTATTTGATAATTTGAGTTATTGTTATTTGTGCTGCTTTAATGATTTTTCAGATATGTATATTTTTGGTTATACCATTATTTAATTGATGTCACTTATAATCATTATGCTGTCTGTATTGTTTATTATTGTTTGATGAAGCTGAATTGTTGTTCACTTGTATATGGTATTTGTTACTTTTTGCTTGTGTAGTAATGTTTTATTTTAAAGTAACTAATTTTGCTACATCTTTATTTATGACTGACTCTTTGTGTGATGTTGTATATTTATTGATATACGCCAGACTGGAGTCAATTGTGTATATTACTTAATGTTAATAAACTAGTTTTAAGGTTATTTTGCTCGTTTTGTTGTTCCCCTTCCCCCGTTGTTGTCTTAGCTTCTGCCGGTCTTTCCAGTCCATTTCTCTGTAATTGATGATAGAACCTGATGAATCGAGTTAAGGTTCATAACAATATATACATTTCTATGAATGTCCGAGGGATACTTACTTGATTCTGGGTGGCAACGGATGAACTCGGGGAGCTCCTTTTATTCATTGCACACGTGACTCAATATTAGGACAATTTATAGACAAACAAGAGAAATCTATGGCTTAGGGCCTTCTTCATGTGAGGGAAAAACTAAATAAACTCAAGGGTTCTCTTAACTAATTATATTTACATAACAAACACAGATCAGAAGAATGAATTATTCGGCAGGTAATAATAAGGGCCTGCTAAAATAATGAATCCTACATAGAATAAGTATTCTATTCCCACGAGCATCCCAGTGGCAGGTAGAAGGACTGCACATGGATTGAGCCGACAGATTCCACAGTCGAGGCCTATCTGCAAAATATGCAAGACTGTTACTTGCAATAATAATAAGACGCTCAAAGGGAAACTGAGGAATGCACAGATGGTGCCAAATAACTCTGTTCAACCCTAATTCATAATTACATTAACACTGAATGGTTCAACACAAATTACTGAAGGTGATTGCACAATGGAAAATAAATGAAATATTAGACAGAGAAATAACAGGAATCATGACTGACTAAGAAAACCTTATTCCGGCACATTACCTTCGTCAGGATGACAGTGTCCTAGTTCGATAGAGCGCTGGTGATGGAGGAGGGAATTATAATGCCACTACAAAGTATACTGGTTCGAGGGCTGGGGTCGAACACATGGAAGGTACAAAAGGACAGGCAAGGCAAGGACATCTGTCCTCGGGTGGTGTTCAGCATGTTCTCTCCCTCAATTTCTGTTGCATCATCTATAAATAACCTTCGGGGATTTCGCATCGCGTCTCTTGTAGATGGTGTAAAGGTCAATCTTCATCACGTTTTCTATAATGACTGCATGGCATCAGTTAACCCTCATGGAAGGTTCAGAATGAGGTGGGGCGCCAACTTTCTCTTTTTGGCTCCTCCCTTGCCTTGCTTGATGCCAAGAGGGTATCTGGAAAAGGTCTCAAGGTAGTCACTTTGAACAGAGAGAGGGGTTAGGCTTAACCATTTTGGAGAATGAAAGAGAGAGTTTATGAAGGGGCAAGTGGAAACCTACAGTTCTAGTAATTAATAATTGAAATAAATTTTTATTTCTTCTCAATTACGCTACAGATGTAAAAACGGGTGTGGTTGCATGGAAAAAGAGGTCCCATCTGTTGCAAATATATATATATATATATATATATATATATATATATATATATATATATATATATATATATATATATATATATATCATATATCTAATTTTATTAAATTTCTAATTTTATTAAATTTATCTGCTTTACCATAAACACTGCCATATGCTTCAACCTTTCTGATAATTCTTAATATATAATTTACAGATAATTTTTTAGTTATCTCCATCAGTATTATTGTTATTTCTAACCACTGGTTATCAATATTGTCTTTAGCACTAAGCATTTCAAAGGGGTGTACATAGTAGTCCTTGGCATATAATGCTCGACTTGGACAATCCTAATCGCGTAATTAGCATAGTTTCAGTGAGTAGAGTATGCATATACGGAAAAGGTCGCACTCACTGTAATATGATCAAAATTATTTTTAATACCAACTATATATTTTGTGGAACAAAAGAATTTTGTTATCATTATTATGAAACATGAATTTCACCTGTTGGGTCTTTTATTATTATTATTATTATTATTATTATTATTATTATTATTATTATTATTATATGCCTGCAGTTCTTCTTCTTTAAACCCTTATTATTCCGCTTTCAGCTTACACTACACGGAAACACTTTTTTCTCTCGTGCCTAAAGTAGAATAGCTTCATCAGTTGCTTCATCCACAGGCATTCCTCTTCTCTTCCAAACGCTTAGCAGATCTCCTACTGCATTCCCACTTCGTATTCTTTAATTAACGTCTTCTTTCATCGTAGAATCATCCGTTACGATCACTGTTTTGAGACCTACATTATTCAGTTACCTCGAATCAGTCGTTATCCAAGCCCTCAGTCATTACAACACAAATATCTGGTATAAAAAGTGTCTAGCAGTTTTGTGATTGTTAAAGGTCACGCTTGGATGAATGCCAAAAGTTAACACTCAGACACACACATATACATAATATTATATATATATATATATATATATATATATATATATATATATATATATATATATATATATATATATATATATACATACATGCATACATATGTTGTATATGTATATGATTACACGTTTTTCTTTATGATATACATATATTATCTATATATATATATATATATATATATATATATATATATATATATATATATATATATATATATTTATATATATATATATATACATGTGTATACATATATTTATACATATAACCTATGAGAAAAGGTGTAATTTTTTTATACAAACACACACACACACACACATATATATATATATATATACATATATATATATATATATATATATATATATATATATATGTACATATATATATATATATAAATATATATATATATATATATATATATATATATATATATATATATATATATATATATAATATATATATATATATATAGTTTGTGTTGCTATCCTTATAATGTCATTTCGCATATGGGAGATTTGCTTACATTTATGACCTTTACCTTTTGTATTTGTTATATCCTTTAGAGGTTTGCTGTAATACACTTTAGATAAAACGCAGTGACAAACCTTTGGCAACTGAAAACCTACAATGAAAAGAGGAAAGTAAAATTTCTCGCAATGAGCCGACTGAAGACTCCGGAGAGGAACCTTAAGGTTTATTCAGAGAGAGAGAAAGTTTATCAGTGATAAGGAATAAATTCAGGAAGAAAAAATCTGGCAATGAAAGTTATGGAATGTATTTATCGAGAAATCCAGCGAAGGTTGATGCAAATGAATCTAAGGGTAAAATATGTAAGGAAATAGGAATGAATCCTTTTAAAGGATTTGTTTGGTAGGAAATCCCTGAAGGCAATATAACTTCCAATGAAAGCATTGACAAATTGTCAATGTATGAAAACTTGGAAGAAATATATCTGACAAGGAAAAGAGGAAGGGAACAAATCTGGTAGCGAAAAGGAGAGGGAAGGCGCCTAGCAAAAAATCCTCGGGGGTGGGGGCGGGAGATGTGTTGGAATGAAAATCGCTCCATCGAGGGAATATGGATACCATGAATCAGGGAACGGATTAAATCTGGAAACGAATCCAGGAAGGAATTACAGCCATCGATGAATTCAGACAGGGACTATGTCTAGAATGAAAAAAAGCAAGGGAATAAGCCTTGAACAGTCTAGAAAAAGAGAAGAAATATGAAAATGCGCCAAAGAGTGAATAGAAGTGGGAATGAGAACCAGTCCACAGTAAGTCTATAAAGGCGGTATGACTAGGAGAAGGAATAAACTTGATAACAGAATGTCTTGAAAAGAGAATGAATCCAGGTAAATATATCAGCAATTGCAGTCAGAGTAGACGTTAGTGATAAACTTTGCTTGACAGTGGGTCCAGTGATTTGATATACTGCATGAAGGGACCGGTGTAAATGACCACTTTTTATTTCGACCGTCTTCATCATACGATTGTTTATGCTTTCATTCTATATATCACAGCGATTTTGCTCAGGGCTAATAATTCATTCATTTTCCAGTGTTTATATATATATATATATATATCAACAGGCGGAGGTTTATCAAAATCAGTAATATAATGAAGGCCTGTTATGTGCTTCCCTGCCTATCATTATATATATATATATATATATATATATATATATATATATATATATATATATGTGTATTTGTGTGTATATATATATATATATATATATATATATATATATATATATATATATATATATATATATATATATATATACATATGTGTATTATATATGTGTGTGTATATATATATATATATATATATATATATATATATATATATATATATATATATATATATATAGATCTTAAATCCTTGCGTGTCGAAAAAATGGTATTTAATCTGGCCATTCGTTTATCCAGTCTTTTCACCTGTATTGTCAGTTAACGTTTAAAGTATATGAAATTATATTTTGTTAACCGTGACAAAGCAGATTGTATAGAGTCAACAAAATATAAGCATAAATGGGTGATGCTATCACCAATTCTCTTGTTATGATAGCACGATCCTTAGCTTCCTGTTTAACTTTGTGTTATACCAGTTCAGAAAGCACTGGGAAAATCAGGTCTGAAGTGAGATTGCTTCTCGGAGCGAGAAACGGCCTGGGCCACTAATTATCGGCGGGAAAGGGGTGAGTAAGTAGATGCGGGACCAGAATGGAGTGGAAAGGGTAAAAATCTCATTTCTCGAGCTGGTGGGTGGGAAGGATCAAGTCATCTAGGGTATTTTTAAGTGCCGACACAGCTCAGGGGATAAGGGATTTTATTTCCACTTGCCACCGATGTTTATCAAGCGATATTTTTGACTCCCATCGACATGGTTCTTCTCTGCTACGAGTCGTTGAAGGATTAGTATCGGATCGCTCGAGGCCAGAGACTGATGAGCTTCTGGAAGAAACTGCTGGTTGTTGGGGTCCTTAAGTCCCATCCAGGATCAGAGATTCTTAAGTAAATCCCTCTGCCTTTCAGTTCCAAAAGGGCTAAGTACAAAATTGCTCCTCGTAAACCAACAGATTAGAAAAATAGGCCTATTAACCGAAAATTATATTCAAGAAGGAGAATCTGTGATTGTTGTTTTCCTGTAGGCCTATTGTCTTTAAGATATTTAGTCTTTTGTTTCACTTATTTTGAGCTATCTGTTTTCGATTGAGATCTTTATTATTTCCAAAGGCAGAAGTGTGTTTTCTTGGTGCTCAGCGTCTGTGGCGTCAATTTTCATTGCTCTGTTACATTTGCTGTTGTCAATTCTTACATCCTTGCAAGTTTGAGAAATAAAGGCGTTCCTCCCAGCATTTCTCAAAAGAAAAAATAACTTAGAATTTTTTTTTTATTCTAATGAAATTCTGAATATTTTTTTTTTATATGGCGTTTACGGTCTTCTAGTTTACTTCCAACCATTTCTATATAAATGTCTTTTAAGAGAGAAAACTTACCACGAACACGCAGCCGGCAGTGGAAAGGTCTAAACAGAAGCCCCTTAATAGCGACAGGATAAAATCCACGTTAATTGCCTCTACCCCTTTTGTGGGCGGGAATCTGAAAACAATTGACGACCGCGGGGGTCCGTCGCCAAACGAGGCGCGACGCGAGGATTGGACCTCAGCCACCTATCCCAGAAGTCATTGATTGAAACGGTTTTGATGATGGGGAAATAATTTTCATTCTCTTTTGTCAGTTTGAAATTAGATCCTGGCGCTTGTTTACCTTGAAAGATCAGGGTGGAAACATTTTAGATTTTAACTAAACTTTGGTTCGTTGTACTGTACGTCTCAGAAGTTTGGAAGGCGTAGCAATGTATTTATTATTTGGTCGTAATGGAATCATTTGCATATTAGTTAATTTTGCCATTGTGCCGTATGATAGTGCATCTTACTGCTTATGATTTGCAGATGAATCAGGGGTTTATCTTTACCTAAGTGAATCTTACCGAGTCCCAGTCATGTTTACTACGTGGAATAGAGACGCGCTTACCAATGGGAGGTAAGATAGCCTCATATCACTTTAGAAGGTATTCTGCTTGGAGGAATGATACCTTATTCCTCCAAGGACCGTATTCTGTGGACTCTGCTAGTCATTGGTAAGAATGAGCAAAATTTTTATAATATATATATATATATATATATATATATATATATATATATATATATATATATATATTTATATGTGTGTGTGTGTGTGTGTAATTTATATGTATATGTATATATATAATATATATATATATATATATATATATATATATATATATATATATATATATATATATTATATAATATATATATTATATAATATATATATATATATATATATATATATATATATATATATATATATATATATATATATATATATATATATATATATATATATATTTATATACATTTATATATGTATATATATGTGTGTGTATGTTTGTATGTAGATAGATAGATAGATAGATACATGCATTCTGTTACTGGGAAGAGTTCTAAACTCATAAATCTCTGTTTTGGAATTCTTTGCTCCTTCAAAAAATCTGAATCAAGTGTTTGACTTATTTGACTTTGGACTAAGAGTGTGAATTACTTGAGGCCTAAACTGATTAGTAAACAAGAGGAAAATAGAGAAAAAAAACCCAATTTCAGTCCTACGGCAAACGGGAGCATCAAAATGTCCTTTTAGAGCCGAGTACGCAAGGACTTCCAGGAAACCGAAGTGTATTTATTTCCATTTTTCCCGCAAAGTAACTTTAGTTTCCCTTATATATTGCATCGTCAATATATCCTCTCCCATGTTCTACTCTATCCTGTCCGGCGAGTGGCGGTAAATGGAAGGAAAACTAAATGGAAAAATAATGTTTTGTTTTGCAACTTTATTTCGGTGCGACAAAGGTTCAGATGTGTCCCGCATGTACTGCTCTCCATTGCTTTATTTTATTTTTTTTCTGCACTGATGTCCTGACATCGATAACAATAACACGACCTCCATCTCTCTCGACTATTTCGTTTTTTTCTTAGTTTTAATATTCTAAAACAGCTTTCGTCGTTACTCTAATAGTTTGGTTTATTCATGGGAGGATGCTGTAACGTGTCTTTTACAGTTTATTAATGTCGAAGCTGGGTTAGTTTTGTAGACGCAGTACAGTCACTCCCTCTGTGGGGACTGGAGGTGAAGCTGTTTGGCATATATTTTTTCTTTTCTTTTCGTTTCTTTTCGTTTCTTTTCTCTGTGTAATAGAGAAAAGGCGAATGTGATCATTTTTGTTACTGTTTTGTGTGAAACAGTAATGTCATAACAACAGTTGCTGGTACTGTATGTAAACACATTATTTAAATCTTACGTAAACAGTGGATAAGATACCTTCACATTTAGTTTGTTTATATTTTCCATCACACATATATTAATCATTTGTATCAATTTATAGATTCTAGTCCTGCAAATCGATTTTTCATTAAATGTGTGCCTTTGAGAGAGAGAGAGAGAGAGAGAGAGAGAGAGAGAGAGAGAGAGAGAGAGAGAGAGAGAGAGTAAAACATCTAGACTCTATTCGTATGCGGCAGTGTTTCTACATAATTGGATATTTTATAGCTTAAGGCCGACGTCAAAGGTTTTTCCGATTAGATAATGTCTGTCTGGTTGAGAGAGAGAGAGAGAGAGAGAGAGAGAGAGAGAGAGAGAGAGAGAGAGAGAGAGAGAGTTCTGAATAATGTGAAAGTTTTGAATATTTACTGGTCCCACAAAGTTGTCTGCGAGGCAGAAGGCGGGGTGGGGGGAGAGGTCACATGAAGATTGCTTAATCTTTAGCAGCCAGAAGAAACTGTGATCTATTTTCTGACAGAATAAAACACTAACAAGTGCAAGACCTTCAATAAATTATTATCCTCTTCATTCAAACTGATTAACAGCTCTTGGTTGGAGAATGTTTTTCTTCAGTACATCGTCCATATGGATGAGAAAGACTTCTGTATAACAGGATCAAGAGGGATAAACTTCACTTCAAAAGCAAAATATTTACTCATTTTGTTCATTTGAGGAGAAAACCGTTTACATAAAGGAAAATAAAAAAAGAATGAGTATTTGCTTCAAAAAAGGCAATATTTTGGTCCATGATAAATGGTCTTCACAAATATTAGGAAAATTACAGATCGTTACTCAATAGCCAAAAATTTTGTTTAATTGACTTTTAGAATGTAGCAGTTACAATAGCAAAAGCATCTATGCACAAAAGAGAAAAACAAGATAGTAACATAAACATAATCAGTTAAATATGCTCCTTGACAACGCTGCTGGAGGAAATACCAAAGTCTATGGACCCCCTGCGAAACAACATCTTAATCCTTTATAAATACCGCTTGGGCGAGCCCACTTCCTAGACCGCCTGCAAACTCGAGGTGGACCTTCTTCAGCTGCTTAGAAATTTGCCTTGTTTCGGATGCTATCGCTTCAAGGAGACGCCCATAAGGAAGACAAAACACGATGGGACAGTCGCAGTTTGTCACGATCCTGAACCATTGTGGCAAAGAACAATTGTCCCTCTTCTCCTGCCCCCCACCCCCCAACCCCCGACGCCTCGGACCCACCCCCCAGTGATCGTCTATCAGACGTCCCGCTCCCCAGAAACTAAGAGATCCAGAAGTCTTCCACTTCCCCCTCCCGAGAGAGACAGACCAAGGTTTCGCCCTCCGCCAACCCCTCCCTTAAAAAGCCCTGAACCTCTCCTCAGCCTTCCACTAGCAAGATAAGCGATAAAGGGTGCTCCCAGTTCATCACACCCATTCCACACACTGCCATTGCACATCAGAGTTTTTATTCATCTCGTCAAAATAGTTATGAGAATAAGTTGAAGAAAGTTATGATTATTGGACCAGAGATCCACACGTCAGGACAGGAAGATTTAGTTTTTTAAATATCGATATATATATATATATATATATATATATATATATATATATATATATATATATATATATATATATATATATATATATATATATATCGAATTCATTATACCTTGGGAATAACTTACAAACCAAGGAAATTGTGATTGACCAGTGCATCTACCATGGTAAGGATTCGAAAGTGAACCCTTGGTTTAGAAACAACTATAAACAGTCGACTTGGACCACTCGGCTCTCAAGATAGAAACAATGTAGTAGCGGACAGATGTATATATACAGTATATAGATATATGATTTATGTGTTGTGTGTGTGTGTGATATATAGAAATAGTGAAGATCTTGCTTTTGCTTATACTTTATTCTGAACCTGATTAAAGAAATAATGTCTTAGTTTTGGATTTCAAAAGAAACAGAAGACTACGAAAGGCAAATGCGTAAGATTTAAATTTCATTCCGTGGGATTTCCGTGGACTGTTATTCTTCTCTCTCTCTCTCTCTCTCTCTCTCTCTCTCTCTCTCTCTCTCTTTTGATATTAACTCCCAAGGGTTCAATTTTGAGTACGAGTTCATCTTACTCTATTTGCTTCGTCCTGCGCAAGGATTTAGGAGGAATAATATACTGATGCTTTTATTAAGAACGCACCCACCTCTCTCTCTCTCTCTCTCTCTCTCTCTCTCTCTCTCTCTATAAGTTGATTTAATTTCTAAAATGCTCTTTGGCGTAGGTCTCATATTGTTTGTACGATATCTTGTCTCAACAAAGAGGCAGTTAAAGTGATGTAAATTTATCCTGACATAGGGAAGTTCGGGAAAAATCAAATGAAAAAAATTGCAGTCTTTGATATCAAGAAACTAAATTTTCTAAGCAATTTATTGCTGAGGTCAATAGGGCGGATGGAACATACATTTTTCCTTATCTCCCCATCTAAGATAGATACAAGACATTGTCAATAATGAGAACCATGGAAGACAGAAGCAGGGCTAAAATATCGAATCTCTTTGATAATTTTCTTTTTTATAGATCTTTATCTTTCTTGTTTAGGCTTTGTAGGTATTCAATACATCATCAAGTTCTGCTTTTTTTTTTATTTGAATCACTGTCCTAATTTCGAAAAATTTGCTGTACATCTAAATTTAGATTCGCTACTGATGATTGTTAGGTTATTTGTTTACTGTGACTGCTTATTATAATTATAATCCATGTATGACTGAAGTCAAAGTATGACTGAAATCAATTTT
>NC_089748.1:5892735-5912735 GCF_040412425.1 Macrobrachium rosenbergii
TGCAGGGTTATAAGTCTGGGACTAACTTCCGTAGCTCTGATTGGTGGATGTGTACAGATTCCACCAATCAGAGTTCACCACTGTTCTGCCCCGGCTTGCAAATCATCCTGCCTGGAATCCGTGCAAACTCCACCGCCGGGAATTTGACCCGTCTGATTGGACAAACGGAGGTGCAGCGGCCAATCAGAACGTGTTCAGCACGCGGGAGATGGATTCCTGCGATATCTGATCTGAACTTCGGAAGGTTTTTATTGTCGATTTTAGGTTCAGTAATATCATATGACGGTCGGACCGCGTCGGCGGCGGTAGACGGTGCATCGATTGCCCTAGGTGTCATGATGTGGCCATGCATTCATGCAAGCTGCAGTGTGGATGCCAGACAGATATTCAGGATCGATATTGTATTCCTTTTGCCTCGACGTTTACAAAAAGGAGGCGAGTTGTTGTTGGGGAGGGGGAGAAGAGAGCAGGGGAGGTGATATGGTTAGATGACTCATATAATTTTTCAGCAAACTTCTCTCAACTTCCGTACACTTTTGGGCACGAATATTGAAAATACATTGGGAAGGAAATGACTTCCCTGAAGGAGCATTTTGACTTTACTAAAATGTGATGGGGCGTTATTTTTTTTATTGCAGATAAACATGTAACAGTCGATATTATTACTATTACAGCAGTAAAGGTCACTTACATGAGCAACTGCGCCACTCTTAACTATGCTAATGGCCACATCATAATTGCTTTCATAACTTGAAATACCTCCCCCACCTCCACCTCTCTCTCTCTCTCTCTCTCTCTCTTTTCTGTATTTATCTATCCATCTTTTAATGAGTCCTTTTCTCCATTCCGACCAGCGAGCCCGACTTCTCTATGACGTCACGCAGCAATAGGGTGAAGGAAATAACATCGATAAGCGCTTAATGGAAAGCTCCCTCCGGGGACGGGGGAATGGGGTGGCCTTCGCCTTGGGGAGTCCTGCGGGAAGGGCAGTTTTGCTGGGGAGACAAAATAATTCTGCAGAACAAGAGTAGGCCATTGTAAGAGCGTCACTGGCGGATGCCTCGCAGACTCAGTTTTCCCGATTTGATTATTTTTACTCAGCTTAATTTCGATAGATGGCAGTGGCGCTGTTTTGATCTTGTTCTGCATTTGTTGTCTGTTGGTGTTGATGTGTTGCGCTATGTACGGTGTTTTTACAGCTAATAATAATATGACAATAACAATATCAGTGGCAATGCTTATTGTTGGTACGATTATTAGTTATCAGATTACTAGTAATGCTTGCAGTTTTAATTGATTAAAAAATCATTATTTTGTCCTGAGAGAGAGAGAGAGAGAGAGAGAGAGAGAGAGAGAGAGAGAGAGAGACTCGTATATTATATTAAGGAAAAATTATAAGCATTTGATGCATTATTTTACTTTAAAAAAGCTTTGCTAATGGAATTTTCTTTTGAAGTGTCAGCTTCCATAATTATTAAAATTGTTCTTTAAAATCCATCTCATTCACCACGTTTTCTGGGTAACTCAATTACTGTCGGGGATATTGATTTTCCCCCTTTTAGTCACACAACTCATTTCTCTCATTTGAAAGAATGTTTCGAGTTGCCAGCCAACTCTATCTCTGCGTTGTCGCAATCGTCTTCAGAGGGGAAAATTCACCTCAAAAGTCTTTGTTCCTTAGGCTCTGCCTAGGAAAAGGCAGAGAGGAGCGGCTGTTTAGTACGAAAGAAAAAATGAAATTAGAACAAGATTAATTCTTTATCTTGTTCATTATCGGTAATTGTGCATATATGCCTTTCATAGTGAAAAGTCGAAGATGTTAATTGCATTTTCCTTGTTTTATCTAGAAAAATATGAACACTGATTTACTATATAATTTGCTATAAAACTGAATTTCAGTTGACGTTGGAGTAATCCTTGCGCATAATGAGGGGTTTTCTTTATATATAATTCCTTTGCAAAGAGCATTCTATATCATATTGGTAGTACAGTTATATCCAGTATATTTGACCCATATTATTTTTAATGATATTGCTATTAGACTAAAATCGTTTAGGTAAAGGTGACATCCTTTGTAGTTTACCTGTACTATAATACAAAACCATTTAAAATGCAGTGAGCTCGATATTTGAAAGCTCCCAACTGTATTCTGAGCTTTTAACTTTGACCACTGTATCAAAATACAAGAAAACCAATGTGGAGTTTAAATTATCCGCGGTTCTATCACAATTTCTTTTACAGTTACAGCATTTTTTAGCAGTAACGTTTCCGTGCTCTACAGTCCTTCAGTTATCATATATATCTGTATATATATATGTATATATGTATCGTATTATATATATTATATATATGTATATATATATGCGTATATATATATATATTTATATATATATATATATATATATATATATATATATATATATATATATATATACATATTCAGTTTCATTCAGAAACTAGCAGGTTATTACCTAACTTTCTACTGAAGGTTGAATGGCTCTGGCAAGTAAAAATCACACGCATTGAAACATTGAAAGATATAATGACTTGCATCCACTTCGCCTTATCAATCATATGTAAAAGAGGAATCAGTTTCCACATGATTGATTGTTATTTATTTTTTTGGAGTGATCTGTTTATATATAAATATATATATATATATATATATATATATATATATATATATATATATATATATATATATGTTTTGTGTGTGTGTTTATATATATATATATATATATATATATATATATATATATATATATATATATATATATATATATACATATATATACACATACATACATACATACATACATACATACATACATACATACAACCACGTTTCTTTTACCGGTCAGCTTCAAAGTATATCTTAGTTTAACCAGACCATTGAGCTGATTAACAGCTCTCCTAGGGCTGGCCCAAAGGATCAGACTTATTTTACGTGGCTAAGAACCAATTGGTTACCTAGCAATGGGACCTACAGGTTATTGTGGAATCCGAACCACATTATACCGAGAAATGAATTTCTTTAGCTTCGATCCATGTAAGTAGCACTTCATCAGTCTCCCTCTCCTGCAATTTACATGTTTTAACACTAGTATTAACCTCCTTTACCTCCATTATCTTCTGATGACCAAAATTGCTCAAAACCTGACCTATCTTTCCACAAATGTAATCCTCGTGGCCATGCCATCATAATATGGATACAGAGATGTTATCATTCGCTGTTTAAACCTCTATTGCTCCACATATGCTACACATGCTACAGAAACAATATTTCCAACCTTTGTTTCTTTTATTTGCATCTGACAAAGAGGCTACATTCTCTAAAGAAAAGTTAACAGTCCTCACATGTTCCAACCGGAGTTTCCATGGGCACTTCACTTCTAAACTTTTTGAAGAGATCCTGCTAATTTCCTGGCTTCGCCTATTTTGTGACTCGTCTTCTCTCACTCTGCTGATATCTTTTACATTTGCCCATGAATCTGCATTTCCCATTCCTCCACGATCCGATTAACATTAAATGGGGTAGTATGCAGAGTAGGGAGACAGGGATAGTCAATGTTGCTTGGGGGTCCAAGTGGGGTGAAGCCCCTCCCCGGCCAGGTCAGGGTACGGCACCCTAAGTTAGGTTAGGAAGATAAGATCTGGTTAGGTCAGTCACGGCATTCTAGGACAGGTTAGGATTTCTTACACCTACCCCCCTGTCTCCTAACTCTGCATCCGCTCCATTAATTGTTCCATCTTGATGGCTTCCATTTACCCAGTAACCTAAAAGCTGATAACATGTGCTTTAAGCTCTCTTGTTGCTGTGTAACTTCCTTTCACTATTGATCAGCACCCTGTCATTTGCAAGTTTCAGCCACATAGATTCTGTTCCCAACTTTTCTTACCCGACATTTTCCCCCACATCACATTTCCTTTCTTTGACTTTTATCATAGTTCACATCCATGAACATATTAAGCAGCCATGGAGATATAATACGCCCATTTCTTTTCCTTAGGGCGTAAAGCCGTCAGTACACCTCATGTGTTGCCCTGTAGATATTACTGAGGGGTGCTTGCAGCGTTCTTGCAGCCTCTAGCTGCTTCCACTTTTCAGCGTTTTACTTTGCCTCCATTCCCTCTTCCTTTCCTCAATCTTGCTGGCCAACCTCTCTAACTATAACCTCTCACTGGAACTGTAGGGTTTTCTCCCAGTTGTACCTTTAGATCCTTGCACTTCATCTCTTTATTTTCTGGATCTGTGTCTTGCTCTCCAATCACTCATCTCTCTTCTCTTTCCACTGTCATAAGCGCTGAATGGCGGAAAGTGTTGCAGTGCTCGTCTTGACAGCCTGAATTTCATAAATCACTCATTCACTCATTTCTTAGACCAACCTCTGTCAAACCTGCTACTCTAACATACTTTTATTGTAACACAAGCTCTGTTTGTATCATGAAAAATTCAAACTTGTTTCAGAAATTCCCTTCTAAATCATACATCCCTAACATCATCCACAGTGTATCACTATGAAGATGTCATAAATGTCTTCTAAATCCACATACACCAAATACAACTAATTCTCTATTCTATCAAAATTCTCGTACAGTTACATACAGTTATTCCATAAAAACAACACGTGAGCCACGCAACCTTGTCCTTGCTTAAACCCGCACTGCTCTTCCCTGGTGTATCTCGTGCTTTTTCTATCAAAACCTTCTTATAAACCTTTCAAGGTATACTGAGTAATTTTATCCACCGATATTTTCTCACCTTATCTCGTTTGTTTTCCCCTTTATGCAATGGAACAACTACTCCTCTTGTCTATTGCCCTGGAACTTTCTGTCCATTATATCTTACTCATTTTCAGTCCATTATTCTACTGACACAGCCATACACAGTATCTCGACTACAATCTCTCGAGTCTTCATGCATTCTCTTCGTCAATCTTTTAACTGACCTTTTGACATCGTCCACAAACACTTCCAAAAGTATTCTGTATTTAAATTAACCACCCTTCATTTCGTTTATCATTCAGATCTGTTTTTCCTCTACCTTAAATATGTATATTCTGTACTCTTCAAAATTCTCAAGGTATCAGTGCAGGTTTTACATCCTATTTACAGTTGCATCTCTCCATTTACTGTAAAATCCATTACCTCACTGAAGTTTCCCTTAGCACTTCCTGAAATAACAAGAGCAGAATCATCCATATACTTTTGTTAGTGGCCAGCCTGACAATAAAGTTTACCAACATTCACCCATTTTATTACATGTGAAGTAGATCAGATCTTAATAAGGAAAGCAGCCGTTCCATTTCGATACCGAACTAGCGTTAACTGTTAAACACAAAGGAGGAGAGCAGGTATATTAAGCAGAACTAGCATATGAAAATAAGTTTTAGATATTCACTAAAACTAAACATAAATATTCAAAAGTAAGTTGCAGGGCAAAGTGATTCACAATCATAACAACTAAATGCAACTTCAGTGACATTTAGCAAAACTTAAGTATAATGCAAAGGTCCCAGCACAAAGTAGTAAAGCCAAACAAGCATTATGTACAAGAGCAATATACAAAATCACCACAGGCTCAAAATGAGTCACTTAATATAAAAAAAATTAAAAACTCTTATACAAAGAAACCTGAGAGAGGCTACTGGCAAACTTAGTACTCGCTATGCAAGGGGTGAATCCAGAACAGGCAAATGTTTTAACACCAACCAAGTAACCACTCCAAAACCCAACTGTCTAGGACACCAAAGACAAATGGTATGCCCATGCCTCTACAGCCATGGCAACGACACTGAACAGGTGAACAAAACGTCATAGGGCTCCTCAAAACCGTAATGCAGATCTCTTCTAACTTTTGGTTTACGAATAATTATATACAAAGAACCCTGTCCAAGGAAAAGGAAGTACCCTTGTGCTGTCTGAATTACAACAGACACAGTTAGACTGTTAGACACAAACATATAGTGACCAGTAGATATTTACAGAAAGTATTACAGTACTAAACGTTAGTGTTCATGCATATTCGTTGTCCTTTACCTTGTAAAACTCACTGACATCGAATTCTTGACATCTTAGCATACCAACCGAAATTGTATTCAGATACTGTAGTCTCTGGAATCACCATTAATGATGGCCTTCAACCATAAACCTTGAAGAACAGGCATTACCACAGTAACCATCCATATAGCCGGCATTACCTTCTGATCCGGGACACATTACCAGATATAACAACAGGGTTTGCTACCTTATCCTATGGGCCCACAACCACAAACGATACCTGCTGACAATGACCCCACTTCAGTTTTTCATACTACTCATAATTGCTTTCTACTTTGGTGTTTCTAATACTGACCAAATTTTATCCAAATCTTATCATTCTACCCTGACGTCTTTCTTATCAAACTGACCTTTCTTAGATACATTAATAGCCACATTTTTTGACTGATAATATATATGCAAATGAACTATCCTCCAATTCTGCTCTCACTTCAGTCAAATAATGATAATGCCTACTCGCAACCATCTTCTCACCATTACTTCCTCCAACTTACTCCTTCATCTACTCTTGAGTTAACATTCAATCAAACAACCATTTTCCCTCATAATTTTCTTTATTCCATTAATATGTATATATATATATATATATATATATATATATATATATATATATATATATATATATATATATATATTTATAATGTACATAATTTTCTTTATTCCATTAATATATATATATATATATATATATATATATATATATATATATATATATATATTTATATGTACACAACCAAGTTGCAGATAGGTGAAGACCAAGGGCGACATCAAATCACAGGTTGAATGAGACAGGCCATTATCTACAGTACATTTGTCTTGTCTTTATTGCGACGTTTCGAAATATTACCATTATTGCATCTTCTGGGAATCTGTCAATAAACATCATAAAATTATAAAACAATCTTAAATTTGTTAAAAAACAAAAAGCAGTAAAAATAATAAAATTTACAATTACAAAAATATATTTAAAAGCTAAGACTGCTGACCAACCTTCAGTTCAGAGACTGGAAGACTGAATGACACGAGAGAAAACAGGAGACACGTTAGCTATGATACAGTTGGATCGAAGAGGTTTAGGTATTCAACTGGGGAACTAGCTGCTTAATGAGCAACGACTCTAGAATGGGTAGTTCGTGAGGGTTTTGCGTTTGCTCTCTGATGCAAAATTCGTCTCTCTCGATATGGGTTTTGCAAACTTTTGCATGATTCCTGATGTTCGATTGCTCAGTGGAATACCCAAACCTCTTCGACCCAACTGTGTCTTAGCTAACGTGTCTCCTGCTATCTCTCGTGTCATTCAGTCTTCCTCTCTCTGAACTGAAGGTTGGTCGGCGGTCTTAGCTTTTAAATATATTTTTGTAATTGTAAATTTTAATCTTTTTACTGCTTTTTGATTTTTAGCAAATTTAAGATTATTTTATAATTTTATGATGTTTATTGACAGATTCCCAGAAGATGTAATAAGGGTAATATTACGAAACGCCAGAATAAAGATAAGTTAATGCAGATAATGGTCTGTTTCCTTAGTCAACCTGTGATTTGATATATATATATATATATATATATATATATATATATATATATATATATATATATATATATATATATATATATATATATACTTTTTACCCATATTCCCATCAACAATCTTTACAAGACATGTTTCTACAAGGCCATCTACATTCATTTTTATTACTCAAGGGAATACAGACTTTCCAAGTATACAGTATGTTTCCGTCACCAAACTTGCATTCTAATTTCTTTTCCCAGTCGCCCTCTCTTTCAAGCTCATTCTTTTCCATTCACTCACTATGATAAAGTTTCTCTTGCCACTCTCAATTTTACCCAACCAGTCATAGCTCAAATGAATTTGAACTTCTTTCACCCATTTTTACAGTCTTCCTGACGCACAAAATACAACCCCGTGTCTTGCTCTGTATTTCTCAGGCAGCCCAAACAAAATCATGATTTAAACCTCTAACTCATTTACTTTTGTCTTACCAAGTGTCATATCGTCAAGTTTTCCTTTTAAATATACCAACTGTTGTGCATTTCTAGTTTTTCCATAACCGTGCAAAGCCACAGACTTAGCGTTTTGTTCCTGGTCTGAGTTTTTATTTACGTTTTGCTTTTTTGTACAGGATATTGAGCTGAAAACTCCATGGCACAGACATGCTGCTGTTTTATTTACTGACATCCTACTGGACTTGAAGTGCAGTTTCCATGGGTTTTCAGTCCTCAGTATGCATTTTCCCCAACCAAGGGTCCGCGTCCCCCAACTAAGAGCTCCTTTATTTTGGGACACTACATCGTCATCCTAAGCCTCTGGTACTAACTGATACAACAGTATTTACCCCATACTCACACACAAACACTCACGCTAACACAAACAAACACATGTATATGTACACATATATAGCCTACATATATATAT
The DNA here is from genome assembly GCF_040412425.1 of Macrobrachium rosenbergii. NCBI lineage: Eukaryota > Metazoa > Arthropoda > Malacostraca > Decapoda > Palaemonidae > Macrobrachium > Macrobrachium rosenbergii. The sequence goes on from NC_089748.1 coordinate 5,901,230, forward strand.
ATATATATATATATATATATATATATATATATATATATATATATATATATATATATATATATATATATATATATATATATATATATATATATATATATATATATATATATATATATATATGTGTGTGTGTGTGTGTGTGTGTGTGTAGAATTTACTGGTCACTTTTACCAGATAAATATGTAATTGTAATAGCCACAATGCCCTCTTAACTTTTTCGAATTCTTCCCGTTTTTTTTTTGGATACGCTTGTCACTACAAAGCCTTAAGATCCAAGCGCAAGACATATGAAGCAATTCTGAAGTGCGGTGGCGGGAAACGAACCCGGGTCCGAAGAACAAGGAACCATTGTCGTGGTCAGGTCGACAGTGGTACCTCGTTCTGATTAGCGGCCCCGGGTTCGTTTCCCGCTACCGCACATCAGAATTTCTTCTTATTTCTTGCGCTTGGATCTTAAGGCTTTGTAGTGACAAGCGTATCCAAAAAGCGCGAAGAATTCGAGAGAAAGTTAAGAGGGCATATATATATATATATATATATATATATATATATATATATATATATATATATATATATTATATATATATATATTATATATATATATATTACTGTATATAAATGTATGTATGTGTATGTGTTGAAAAAAAACAGATGAATTAGTAGTTAGCAAAATCAACGAGCATTTCATTCACGATGTTAATTCAATCCTTTTACCTCGTAATTGGCGACCAGGCTATGCCTGTCCCTTCCTCAGAGCGTTTCCCCCGACTTTGCGTGCTAGACCGGAAGTGCCATTAGAGTATTGCCAGCACTGCGACTCCCCATCTGCCGATCCCTTCCCACACCTCGAGGTCTGGGGCAAAATCTCAGTATCACCAGAAATGTTTCACGCCTCAGATTCTACTTATGATTAGGGAAATTAGTGTTCTGGGGGTTAACGAAGGAAAATATGGGCAAGAGAGAATAGAGCCAGCTGCCCTCAGCATGAGGGAATTGAAAAACAGAAAATGAAGTGAGTAAAGTAAAAAGAATGGGACAGTCATATTATTCACTTCTTTATGCTGGCGTTAGTCTTGGAAGTAAGGTTCTGGAACTAGTGACCCTGGAAACACTGCTTGCTACCTTTATCAACACCACCTTCTCCCCATATAGTCTTTCCCAAGTCTACAACTAAATGGAACGATATCCTCTTTTCTTCCCCTGCTGAGGACTTTCAGCTGCCAACAGCTGGAGGAATTGGTCCTTTGCCCCCTCCAGAGTATACAGCCACCTTCAACTATGCCGCTTTGTTCCCCTCGGCGGGACATGTGATTAACACTTCTGTAATTTACTTTTCTTTTCTTACTCAGAATAACTGGTAGTTCGCCTCGTGTTTCACGCATGCAGAATTATTTAATCACTCTGCTCATGAAGATCTAGAAGCTCTTGTTCTTAGGAGGATGTCATAAGTGAAAGTAACTGATGGGGAATTATTATTATTATTATTGTCTGTTCTCATATGATCTGCAACATGCACGAGGCGCAGAGACAGAATCACGAAACAAACAGAAAATGAAACGAAAAATGGCGACACGGGATGTTCCCAAAGCTTTCAATTAATGGCAAACGAAATTCAATACTGCGTTTTTTCTCTCGCTCGTTCGGTCGGTCAGTTTCGAAATTCTCACGGTTTAAAAAGGATTACGGTTTAATTCCATTAATTTCCGCTCGCTGCTAATCGTCGTGGATAATAATTTCCGAAGGTGATAACTGTAGCTGTTTATATGTGTACCCACGACTATATCTATATATCTACCTATCAGAGTATCTGATACACACAAACACACACGCACATACTAATACATACACACAAAGTTACACACACACACACATATATACAAATAAATTAAATCTGTTTGCATGCTTTGGTATTTACGTTAAGATACAAAATGCGCTGAATATTGTTTCATAAACGTTTATTTATGATTTCTCATTCAATTTGCGTCTGTGGGTAGTCTCTTGCAAATGCAAAATTAATCACACGCATGTACATACATGCATACACATACAAATATATAATGTCACATATACTCGTAACTTTTTGATATACACAAATATTAAGCAACAAGTCTCGTTTAATATCCTATTCACTATACCTTACCAATGACTTACATCCCAGGGAATCATAATTGTTCAGTGCTTTGTTCCTGGCACAGTCTGAACACATGATTAGTTTCGTTTTAAACACAGTGACAATGACTTAGACCATCCAGCTACCGTGCACATTTATCAGTTATAACTCTCCTTAGGTGCAAGTTATTCCTAAGGTATAGTGAACCGAATGTAAAACAATATTGTGGCTTAATATATGTAAAAATATATAAGTATATATATATATATATATATATATATATATATATATATATATATATATATGTGTATATATATATATTCCTATATATATTATATATAATATATATATAATATATATATATATATATATATATATATATATATATATATATATATATATATATATATATATATATATATATATATATATTATATAAATATATATGTATATACATATGTATTGATCATTTTTACAGGATATATATGAATTTTTATTAACCACAATAATCTGTTAACTTTTGGATTTCTTCACACTTCTTGGATACGCTTGTCTCTTCAAAACCTAAGATACAAATGAAGACTCAAAAGAATAATTTTTGACACCCATGGCAGGATTGGAAGCCGCAACTGATACGTCAGAAAAAGGTCAACTGCAGTGACAAACGCATCCAAAATGCGTTTTTCGTATTCCATACAAACATACAGGTAAATGCATATATATATATATATATATATATATATATATATATATATATATATATATATATATATATATATATATATATATATGTATGTATGTATTATTCCATTGGGCAGTGCTCGTCTAACCCCGATCAGAACTGAAGTTTTTTGGGGAATAAAAAATAAAAGAATGTAATTTTTAGCACATTGTTTATTTCTTATAGTTGCTAAACTGTGAGGGTATTATATACATATATATATATATATATATATATATATATATATATATATATATATATATATATATATATATATATATATATATATATATATATATATATATATGAATAATTTGAGTTTATTCATGAGTGCAAGATTTGCATATGTGATGTTTTTCATTAGGATCTATGACGTTAAGGGCAAAGGTTTTTCCACTTCAACAAAATTTGGTTCATGCTCCCCTCGCATGGATGTATGTAGTTGTGTTCATGAGAGAGGGAGAGAGCCACAAAGAATTGCAGTTTTCCCTTTAATTTTGTCTATTTATTTATATATATACATATATATGAATTATTATTATTATTATTATTATTATTATTATTATTATTATTATTATTATTATTATTATTATTATTATTATTATTAAACTGTTTTCCTTGCAAAGATTTTGTCAATTTCTATTTCTTGTGGATAGTTATTTCATAGAATTTTAATTTTATGGTACGTGTATTTATATCGCAGTCCTTGGAAGCAATTGACAAAGAAAAGAAAAATAAGTAAGCACACTTTGCAAGTTGCTGAAGTCCTTATTGGGGACAAATATTACACCGGTATTTTTTCCTTTTGATATCATTTCTTTCTCTTTGACATGAAGAGAAAGAGAAGCCAAAGGAAATGGCAAATGCTGTCTTAGGTGACTGGATGAATTTCATGACTGGTTCTATTTGATTTCTTATGATTTAAATCATGTCAGAGAGTTAAAAGTGATAAAGGGCTTGTTTCAGTAATTAAAATGCTTTTAGACAATTGTGGCGCCACTTTCTGTCAGGATGAAATTCATTTTCCAGTCCTCTAAGTACAAATGATAGAAAGGAAGAACGATGTGGTACTTCTCTTGGCTTCAAGAGTGCGGAATTTTCTGCCTTTCTCTGTATTTCCTGAAGGATTTAACATATCTTTCATCCAAAGGTAGAGTTCCCGTTACCTGAGAAGGTAGACGAACTTCATTTGAGGAGTCTTGTAACCACTGATAAATAAAAAAAAAAAGAATCATTTTGTGCTTGTCTGCAATAACCAATACGTTTAAGATAGTGCTGATTCATTTATATTCTCTTTGCATTATTAAATAAACATATATCATTGCTTTCAAAGAAAAAGGCAGAAGAATGGGAGGAACCGTTGACACATTTTATGAAGTCTGTTTGTGTCATGATTGTAATTGTACCATGTCTTTCTAAAACCTACGATAAGTAAAGGAATATTACAGATCGTGGTTAATAGAACATATTCAAAGACTTATTTCTGTTATGCATTATGTACTTTACCATTTGTGTGATTCTGCTATCCACTAAAGTCTTTTGATACGAGAAGTTCCCCCTGGAGAGTTATGCAACAAAAGTGTTGAATTTGCTGAAACTGCAATGCAAGGAGCTGTGCCCTTGACAGCCAAACATTCTTTATTTAGTTCATTGTCTACATTGAAATTCCAGTGAACCCACGATCGACCTGCGTTTATTTCTATTCTCTACAAGGGTTTTCAATGCTTGCAAACTATTTTGTTATTCTCTTACGTACCCTAAGGCGCTAAAGATTACGACAATGAAATCTTTTGAGTAACAAGCGACTAAGCGGATTTATGCATGCGGCATTTTTATTCTTTTCGAAATGGCTATATGCATATATCCTCTGAATGATAAGCGACTCTTTAAAAATGGTTATTATATATGTAGTAAGGGGTTACTTTAGGCAGGGGAACAAGTATTTATTTAAGTGAAAAAGTAATGTGAAGCACATACATGCATAAGAAGCTTTCATGAATAATAAACTTTTTCAGTATGAAGTGGCACATGGGTGGGAAGCTTAAATGTTAGGCGAATATTCTTTTAAATAATATATAACCATGGAATCTGTAATAATGTTAGTGGATTGCTGTGATCTTGGAGTGATTGTAATTTAACTGAAATTTTCCATCCAAATTTTGGGGGTTAGTTCTAATAGCAATTGTAACTGCACCTCAAGTTCATAAATTAACTGCATCTGTAATTGTAATCGACTGTTCATAAGCATGATAATTAAAGTTAGGCCATACAAAATATTGTTAGGATATACTGAAATACACCCGTAGAAACACACTCACATAATGTATGCTAGAATGTAAACATGTTGTATGACATGTGACTGTAATTGTAATTTTACTGAAAATGGCTCATTTATGGGGAATTGTGATAATAATTTACCATTTTCAAAAAGATTGATTGTACGTGTGACGACACCAAGCCAACAAAAATCTATGTGGCTGCGTTCGTTTAGGATACGCGACCACACAGATTTTTACGCGAACATACACTAACGTGTAAGTGTATGTATGAAGTTGTAGTTGTAGGCCATTTATTAAAAATCGATTTTACATTGCCGAGAACCTTTTGTTCTCCTGACTGTTCGCAGCTGTTTCCAAAATATATAAACACGAGTTGGAACATTATTACTTGGTAAATGCACACTGGTGTAAGAAGATTTGGTTATATACAATATATACGGAGGTATCCCTAGGTAGTTAATTCGATATTAAGTAATATTTGTGGATTAAGATGTGCGAGTATAAAAAAATATTATGAGTGACTATATATATAATATATATATATATATATATATATATATATATATATATATATATATATATATATATATATATATATATAATTAGAGCTTGGATGAAGAGCATATTTATTGGTTACGACTAGGTCCGGAGATTGACATTTCCCCGTCATCGGCAATCTATAATGAAATATTTATTATATTTAAATTCAGTGAAGTAATAAAGTAAAATAAAATAACGTATATGCACGATGTAATGAAATGAATTGGCAGCAAGATCTTAAAATTATAGAGATACAAATCCAAAATGTATGTTGTCAAAGTTGAGTGACAAATAAAGATATATATTAGATGGTTTAAAATTATGTATGTATATGGAATATATATATATATATATATATATATATATATATATATATATATATATATATATATATATATATATATATATGTATATGTATTTATGCATGCATGTATATGTGTGTGTGGATATATATATATATATATATATATATATATATATATATATATATATATATATATATATATATATATATATATATATATATATATATATATATATATATATATATATATATATATATATATATATATATATATATATATTATATATATATATATATACATACATATGTTTGCATATATATATTCATATATTGATTACATGAGATCCCTTTCCATGAGGTATACAGATGTATACTGGTAACCTCAGCAAACCTTGCGGCAGCAGCTGTGCGTCTGTGGGTCGATGTGCCTGTCTGTCTTCATCACTATTACACCTGTGATTAGAGAAAACGTAGCGAGAGGGAACACCTGCTTTTTTGTAGTACAATCACCCCCTGGTTTTTACAAATTACTCAGACGCACAACGCTCTCGTCTCTTTTGTTATGCTAGTTTCATTACTATGTTATATCCTTCCTCTCTCTCTCTCTCTCTCTCTCTCTCTCTCACACACACACAGAGCGTTGGAAATTGTGCAGTAAAAATGTTTCCTGTTTTTATTTTTAGGAAGTTTTTAGCATTCATATCTGCAGATGAAATATATTCTTATCTGTTTACACTGTGAGGCTAAAAGAACCAAGGTGTCCAGTAGATAAACCTGGCTCTTCCCAATAAGATTGTTCTCTTAATTTATTATTATTATTATTATTATTATTATTATTATTATTATTATTATTATTATTATTATTATTATTATTATTATTGTTATTATGGGGATCATAAATTGTACGGCAAAATGAACTATTTGTATTTTAAAAGTTTATAAAATTCTTATTATTATTATTATTATTATTATTATTATTATTATTATTATTATTATTATTATTATTATTATTATTATTATTATTGTTATTCCATTGAATAGTAGGATCAACAGCGAGTAGAAAGAAAGAACAAAAGAATTAAATGTGAACAAAAAATTTAAAAAGGAAATGAAAATCTTTGAGCGCACTCTTAAGCAAGAAAACTCAAAGGCAAGACTTAACAAGAACACGGTACAGATTTTTCATTGTAAACGAAGGTTATACCATTACTAAAATGCGTAAGTTAAGTGTAGTATCCGCGATGTCCCAGGAGTTGTATGTACCGCCAAACTATACCAGTCAGCTCATCAAAACATAAATAAAAAGAAGGAATTTCGAAATATTGAACTGCTGACAGGTAGTATTTGCGCTTTACATATATTTAAAACAAGATAAAGGCAGATGTGTTTTTTGTGTGTGTATGAGAGAGAGAGAGAGAGAGAGAGAGAGAGAGAGAGAGAGAGAGAGAGAGAGAGAGAGAGAGTTGTTGTGATTACACAGACTAAAATCGCAGGTGTAGAGAGAACTTGGCATCAAGGCCAGCCAGGTAGGGGTCAGTGTTCATTACGCATTACCACACCAGTTCCTTTCTCGTTTATTAATAGAGAATTTTATCTCTTCCGCATGACGCTTATTTCTCTGTTTTTGTTTAATAGATATATCTTGCAGTTAATGAATATTTGCATCTTTTGTCTTAATTTTGATACGAACTTTACGTTCAATACATTGTGAACAACCGATTCTCTGTCTTTCTTTCATTCTCTCCCTTCACTTAGACCTACACTTGGCTAGTCCACTTCTTCTCCTAATTTTGAGTACAGACTGCTAACTTCCTTGTTTAACTTGTCCTGTGACTTACCTCTTCTCTCATCTTCCATCATAGACTTCCAAATACCTTTATGAAGGAAACGGTTTCAATCTTCAGCCATTCACATTAACAGTCAGTCATTGCACACAGTTACTTTCATCTTGCTGTTCTTCCAAACACTTTCAAACTCTCACGAGTTTCAGCAGCTTCTCTTCACTATCCAGTATCAGCACTGTATCATCTGCATATCAACCATTCAGCGCTCCATGCACAGCACATTTTCTTATCTCACAACTTTGAACCTACGTGTGATTTCCCTTCTCTGACTTCTCGCATCACCCCTTTTTAATCAGGTTTTAAAGGCGAAAAAATATCTCATTATTGTCTCGATGCAGATTTTACAGCAAATCAGCCACTCTCCTCTTAGTAATTCTAGCACATATTTTGCGACCATCATAAAAACTCCTAATCGCCATCAACAAAATTATGTTCTAAACCACACATCCTCAACACTACTGCACTGCATTCCTATCATTTTCATCATAAGCTTTTTAGTTACATGTATGCTTTTTATAATAAACACTATTCCCACACACGCATCTTTGACAAAACCCACACTGTGCTTCTCCTATCAGTCTTTCTGTCATTTGGCTTACTTCCTCAGTCAAAATCCTCTCTCGGTAAACAGAGTCTTTCCCTTTAATTCTTCCAGTCTACCTAGGTACCATTTCTTTAATACAAAGAAACTATTATTTTTCTCACCTTTTCCTTTGGAACGCTGTCCTCATTCAAACAGCCCTTACAGTCCATTGGCAGTCATTCAGTAACGAGTTCATCACTGAACTGCAGCACCACATATCTACAGTATGTAGTCCGATCAGCCTCCGATGTGGTTCTCCAGTATCCAACTACTTAATTTCCCTCCTTACATCCTCAGCTGTCAGTGCCATAAGTATTCTCAAACTTGCACTAACCCCTTCCATTCTTACATTATCCAGCTATACCCTCGTTTTTCTCCACATTCAACAGATTTTCAAGATAATTCCTTGTCCAAGGACTGTATTCTCTTCAAACCGCATCTCTCCGTTTGCATATTTATTATGAAGTCTATTTGCTCATTAATACATTATTTAACTCTGCAGCTCCAGATTCTTCCTAAAGTACTTACTTGTCCATAATCACCCATTCATTTTAATTACCTGCCTTCTTTTTCGCTACCTTATCCATCCACGTTTATATATAAACTTGTCGTCTGTCATGCAACTTCTTCTTTAATAATGCCTTTTTTCTTTCACGAAGCACCTCGCACCCTCATCCCACGACTTATTTTTTTCAACATTCTTACCCACCTGTGCCTCTAACTCACCCTGATGGCTCTGTGGCCCCATCCATGAATTTTGCATGCTCCAATTCTTTGTCTGCAATCCCAACCAGTTTTTCGTCAATTTTCTTTCTATTAGTCTTTCTTAGCAAACTCTCTGGCCTTAATTACATTTCAGTCCCATTTTACCCTTCCCGTCCAACTGAAATTTCTATCCATTCTAAACTTTGTTTCAGCCAAAGAATAGTCATATCTACATCCAGCCACTCTTTTCAGTATTACACTCATTAATTTACTCATCCATTTACTCTGTAACAAAATTCCTCTCTAATAGACTGTTCTCCTCACTATTTTCTTTTTCTCAAGCACTTTTCTGAACATTTTTTCTCAAGGCACTATTCTCATTTAGTATAGGACCTCCACGTCTACCATTACTTCCATAATTTTCTCTGTCACTCACCTTTGTACTCAAATTTCCTGGAACAACTCTTTCGTCTCCTCCGAACCCATCCATATACAGATTCAGACTCACAATGCGCGCTCTTGCACACTCATTTGTTTTTACTTTCCTGGACCAAACACACTAACCATCACAACTTTTTCTCATGCCTCACTCAGTTGTACCCAAACAGTTGTCAAACTATCACATCTGTACTCTTTCACCCGTCAGCAGGTAAGGCTGACACCTGAAGTGCTCCCATACCCTGCACATCTATTCATAAATCAAACAACATGCCTCAAACCTCTTATGCATTTATAAAGTCTTTTCTCAGGCCCATATACAATGAGATATATAGGATAAAAGTGGAGACAAGCATCAGATGGATAAGTGTGCGTCCACATACAAATTCACGAACGCGTACATAAGCATTCATACACACACATACACACGCACGCACACACACACACACACACACACACACACACACATATATATATATATATATATATATATATATATATATATATATATATATATATATATATATATATATATATATAGCCTATATATATATGTATATATATATATATACCATCTCAACACGTGATCTGCTGAGTAGAGTCCGCAATGCGTTAGAAATGAGCTCTATATTGAACAAAGGAAAATATTTTGTTTAGTTGTGATACGTGACCAACAGTAAGAACATGTGGCTTTTCTACATTTACCTTTTTGCAGTGATAATGAAGTCAGGACACTTTCAAAGGATATCATGTACTCCCTCAATGAATGTGAAAAGGGAATGAGAAACACAACGTACGTCCATAATCTGTGTTTAGGTTTGTGTGTTTGTGTCTACTCACACACATATAAATATATATATATATATATATATATATATATATATATATATATATATATATATATATATATATATATATATATATATATATATATATATGTGTGTGTGCTTGTATGTTTGTGTGCGAGCGTGTGTGTGCGTTTCTGTGTATGTTTCCGTGCATGTATGTATTTTTTCAGTGCAAAAGCTTGTCTTTATTAGTTTACGATAATTTCTGATTTTGTATAGTCCTAACCGTTCCTGATACAAGGCTCTGGTATATATAATTAAAATATTTAGTTAATGCTTTTTCTTTCCTTTCATCATTTTATTCTCTCTTTATTCTCTCTCTCTCTCTCTCTCTCTCTCTCTCTCTCTCTCTCTCTCTCTCTCTCTCTCTCGTCCTCATCGTCATACCATGCCATGATAATTTCTTACAATGTCATCCCACCTACATTTTAATCCTGCAATATAATATTAACATCGTAAACGGTAAGAGGATTATGAGCGCTCTGTCAAAAGGTCAGAATGCACATGTGTCTGATATGTTGAAGCAAGCTGAAAGAAACTTTTACTTTCAAATAACTACATAAAAATTGAAAGGATAAATCCCTCCAAAATGCTCGGCAACCAGGCTATTCACAGAAAAGCCTATTTTAAAATGGTGAAAAGATAACGCTCTTTGCAAATACAATGAGAGCATAGCGAGAAAAACATGGACGGATGTGAATGTGGATGTTTTCAGAAGTAAAACAAGTAAATAATGCGCCGAATCGAGTTTTCTGTACAGTGTATGATGCTGTATGAAACTTTCAGCCACGGCCCGGTGGTGGCCTATGTTGTTGGCACTTATAGCTGTGCCAGACTCACGATCATGTCTAACTTTAACCTTAAATAAAATAAAAACTATCGAGTCTAGAGGGCTGCAATTTGGAATGTTTGATGATTGGAGGGTGGATGACCAACATACAAATTTGCAGCCCTCTAGCCTCAGTAGTTTTTAAGATCTGAGGGCGGACAGAAAGTGCGGACGGACAGACAATAAGCCAACTCAATAGTTTTCTTTTACAGAAAACTAAAAAAAAAAAGAAGAAATTCACCTAATGACAGCAGCGCCGGAGAACAAGAGAGCCGTTACTGCTGTATGCTTCGTGAGGATGAGTCGCT
>NC_089748.1:5915235-5920235 GCF_040412425.1 Macrobrachium rosenbergii
GTAGATCTACCCTTAAAAAGGAAAGGACACTTGTCTCCTTTTTAAGGTAGCTCTGCCTTTCAAAAAGGAAACAAGTGTCATAAAGTCAACTGTAGTTTTTAAATCTGGTGTTTTTGCTTTAACGCCAAGTACAGTACACTGCCTCTAAAAGCATTCTAAGAGAAGTTGAAAATTTTAAGTAATGTTCAACATTCTTGGAAATCTTATGAATTCAAATTTGAAGGCTTGTCCTTTTTTCCTTTGGTCTAATAAAGCTTTCGTAGCTTTAGTTCAGTGCTTTTGGAACTTATGTAAGGTCCAGTTGAAGGTGTCAGGTAAGTGTTACCTATAGACAAATTCAATGTTAGTTAATTTTCCAAGCGATTACAGAGCTCACCTTTTAGAATCTTTATAAGCGACTTTCAGAGTTACTAGAATAAATCGTAGTCATGGTCAGAGTAATCGAACAAAGGGACCGAATTTCAAGTTCGAATATTTTTTTTTAAGTCTTCGGAGAATAGAATGAAACGAAGCACTTGAAGTTACAGGACAGGGCTTTAAGACCTTTTACAAAGTGATTTTGAATTTTTTGTTAGATTATTATTATTATTATTATTATTATTATTATTATTATTATTATTATTATTATTATTAGTAGTAGTAGTAGTAGTAGTAGTAGTAGTAGTAGTAGTAGTAGTAGTAAGAAAAGCCAAAGTTCCCTCAAACGACAAGAGTAGAGTATTTATAGCTCCCCTTCATGCTGTCTAGTCCTGTTTCCCATAATCATGGAGGCAGGGAGAGCGTAAAAGGGAAGGTCAGAATCACAGGTAAACAGCATACTGTCTGCTGAGATTGCTGATTAACTAGTAATCAGATCCCGAAAGTCCTTTTGGAAAAGTGATTGTTGCGGCGAGTTTTTGTTATCATTTTTCCAGGTCGTTGTTTCTCTGCAACGGGGAATTCATGTCCTTTTATACGTAAGGGTCTCTTACCTAGGAATTGACAGGGTAAAATAGGACTGAATGAAAAACAAGTGCACGATATTTTCCACTCACACTTCTGGTGATGACTGAGGATATTTGCACTGTAATTTTAAGTATAAAATATTGATATCGCTACATTTACTAGTCATTTGATAAAGCAATTTGACTGTCAAACACATTAGCAGGATAATAGAAAGTGTCACATTGATGCCAGTTAGACACATAAAATGAGTAATTGTTATGACATAAATAAAAGCCATGGGAACAGAATAGTACTGAAATCAGGAGAGAAATTTATGAAGAAAGAAGGTTCAATTAACCAACCCAATTGGAAGATGGACTATGGTCGGGTGCTTGGTCGCGTGAAGCACTTCTTGTGACTCACTGAAATTCGGAGAAATTTTAATCCTCAGCTGGAGTACATTGCAATTGAAAGAAACTGGTTTGTCCATGAGCTGGGTTTCATTGAACATTTGTGGAATGCGTCAGTCCATATCGTTTTTTGAAAAAGCATTTTGATAGTTCACGCCTTGTTTTTTTTTTCTTTCTTTTTTCAAAGAAAACAAGGTAAATTTGTTTGTTCATTACTTCGGGGGTATTGAAAAGACGAAAGTTTTTAGCCAACGAATAAGGATTTGTTTCAGAAATGAAATTTTCGTCCGATGACAGAAATGTCGGAGAAAAAAATGTTATTTGTCTTTTATTTGATTTCCGATTGGTAGAATATAAAAGAAATGACATCTTATATGACTTGGGTATGTTTGAGAGAAATCGTTAATCGAACACTGAGACTTTATAAGAAAGAAAACAAAGTTTGTTGAATATGTGGTAGTAAATAAAGCCATTGAAATTATTGTAAAGTAAAAACGGAGAAAGGGGAATATCGCTAAAATAAATGAACGAAAATTAATCTGGTATCATAATAGTTAAAAAAGTAACTACACAATGCACAGCACGTAGTTTATGAAGTACCGTTAACGAAAGAGAAGACGGTGAAGTAGAGGCTTTGTATTGGCCTTGAGAGGACCGAACCCAGGTGGGCGTCGCGCCCTTGGCGCTAGTTGACTCTTAAGTTGTCCCAAGGGAGCTTTCGAATAAGTCTCAGATGTTTCTGCTCCTTGTCGTTGACCTGGGTATGAGATACATCTGAAGACATTCAGAGAATTATCATAATGCCCTGAAAATGATGGACTGTGAGATGTTTATTGCCGTCCATAGAAAAACAGTAGCGTGTGAAAGTACAGTATTTGACCTGCGTTTGGGTTTCAAATAGGAAAAGTCTGTCGAACTAAATTATAATGTGCATTATTTTATCAGTTAAGAGGTGAATCAGTTCTATCTTATGGTGGGCAACTGTTTTGTTGATTAGCAATGTTCATCAGCCGATCTGTTTACAAAAGCAGACGAATAAAACACACACACACACACACACACACACATATATATATATATATATATATATATATATATATATATATATATATATATATGTATGTATGTATGTATGTATACTGTATATATATATATGCACATATATATAGGTATTAAATATTTAGAAGTTGCTCTTTTTTAGAGGCAATTTCAATGTCGAAATATACTCATGTCATCAGTGACTTCGTGTTTCTCTTCATACTTTGCGAGAGAAAGGGTAAGTATGAAATTATCTTTTATTATATTGGGATGAATCGAGCCGAGTGGCTCTGTGTCACTTTCTTTTCTTCTCTTACTTCTAAACTCATTTGTAAAGGAGTTTGTAAAGTTATAAAACGTTGAAACGAAAAAAACAAATCAAAAGATTTATGCGAATCTGCGAGAAGGGAAAGGGTTTAAAGCCTCGCTGAATGGGCAAAAAGGAAGGTGCTATTTTTAGTAGAATATTGTTAAACTTTCATGTTGGTATGGAGCGCTAGAGGCGCGCCGAAGCCTATTGCTCTCGACAGGAAAGAGAGTTTGAGGGAGAGGGAGAAAAAAATTTTACATATATGTACTGGGATGGAAGCATACTACCATATGTAATTAACGTAAACTATTAAACACGCACACACAATGTATGTATGATATGTATGTATGCATATATTGCCACACTGCGTTAGTAGTCCTGATTCCTCGTCCGTCGCTGGTTCGACCCCACGGGACGGTGGACTTATTATCAATATATATGAAAATATATTATTTCGATATATATATATATATATATATATATATATATATATATATATATATATATATATATATATATATATATATATATATATATACACCCACATATATATGTATACACACATATATTCTGCATGCGCTAGTTATTATCATATAATATATATTGTCACACATACTAAAGCAAACCGTTGCTCAGAAAAGTTTCAGAGTTACGTAGCTACTTTGACCTTAAGTGACCTTAGATGACCTTTCCGTTTATAACTAAAGAAAAGCGAAATGCGTTGGTGGTTTAATCACATAACCCTTCCATCTGTTTCCTTTCCCCTTCCCTCCCAGTAACCCACCTTTCCGCGGTTTATTATTATCATTGGAGGAAAGAAAAGCACAAACGGTAAACAGTGGTAATGAAATCTTCTTTTCCAAAATTGTGAGAAGGCAGCGGCTCAGTTTTTGCTTCGTTGCCTTTCACTCTTCACTGGGACTGACATGAACTCTACCCTCCAGGTTTCTGCCGAATCGTCCAGCGCAGAGCTGCATTTCTTGAAATGATGAATTGCTTCAATCACCAACTACTTGTGCAGACATCGATGACTTAAACTTGACATCATTTTTCCAAGTTCTGTTCTCGAAACAGTCATGTTTTTGTTTGCTGGATGTCTTAACTTTTAATGGCTGATATTTTCCTCCCTTTTGGATGTTAGCCAATGTTCTATTTGGATGTATATTTTGAATGATGGAGATTCACAAACGCTCTCATTGTTTATATATCTTTGAAGGCAGCAAAATGTATGTTGGCATTGTGAGATGAGAAACTTATTAGTAAATGCTTTAGTTTTTCTTTTTGGAGGATGACAGATTATTTTTTACTTGTTTTCTTTGAGGATATGAACGTTTTCATTGCAAGGTCGATAAATGTTTTTTCTTTACTCCAGTGTATGGCATCTGACTTCGGGTATTTTACTATGGCAAGAGTTGTACAAGCATATGCACCCGCGCGCGCATATGTGTGTGTGTGTGTAGGTGTGTGAGTGTGTGTGTGCTCTGGCTTACATGGTGCAGTCGATAATAAAAAACAAACGCAGTGGTGTGCGTGCTTAACTCGTTTGGGTAAGTGTATACGAAAAATGTGCGCAGTTAGCATCCTTGATAACCTCAGATTGCTGAGGAGGTGTGAAAGTGAAATATGCAGACCTGTCACTTAAAGGAGTATTCCAGATTTTGCAGACTTACCGTTTTTTTTTTTTCCGCCCGTCTGATTCCTTTTGGATCCGATAACCTTTGAAATGCCTCAGCATCGCCCAGAATCCCTCGGGTTAAGCCTCCGGAAGTTTTTATGCTCGCTGGGCAAATTTTGGGTATTATTGTGTTTGAGTCTTGTTTTTTTTTTTACTCTCATCGGTAAGGCATGTCTTGTAATTTACAAAACATTTTCCTTTTCATGATAACGTACGCAAATAGATGTACGTACACACAAACATTTATATATATATATATATATATATATATATATATATATATATATATATATATATATATATATATATATATATACATACACATATATATACGTATATGTATATATACAGTATATATACACTTACACACACACATATATAAATACATACATATATAATATATATACATATACATTTATACAAAAATCCACTTGCACATTTTTGTCATCATATCCGTAGCCAGGCACTCAATTTCACTTAAAATACATTATCAGTTAAAGTTTTCTCTTATTTAAAAAATAGATTCTGAGTTATATCTAATATTACCTTTCTCCCTGTAATTCAGTTTTCATGTAGCTTGTCAGATGAAATGTGGAAAACATAAGAAAAGGTTAGATAATGAAAAAAGTAAAGGTAAAGGAAA
>NC_089748.1:5925235-5932735 GCF_040412425.1 Macrobrachium rosenbergii
TTATCAGCTCCCTTATTATTGAGAGAGAGAGAGAGAGAGAGAGAGAGAGAGAGAGAGAGAGAGAGAGAGAGAGAGAGAGTAACGCAGTTTTAATTCCCAAATTTAAAGTTCAACTGTATGAATGTGCACATTTTTCTTGTTGGAGAGTAGCTTCATTTAATTGCTGAAACGTCATGTTGACAATGTTGCATTTGCAATGCAAGTAAATTCTTAGAAAATTTCATTTGCATTATCAGGATGTAATTCTAGTCATCCTTACTTTGGCAAACATTTATGAAGAAATCATTCTTCGAAAAAGAATGCGCATATGTAAGGTTCTTTAATTAATTTTACTTGTTGGTTAAAAACAATGGTTATTATTATTATTTATTATTATTATTATTATTATTATTATTATTATTATTATTATTATTATTATTATTATTATTATTATTATTATATTATATTGTAGTATATTTCCATCTTCCTGGTATTATTATGTGAGTTTCATCATGATTGTTTATGTATAGAAAATAAACTTTTAAAGAGATAACATTAAAGGATGCTTCCTGTCCCATTGTTAATCAGATATAAGGCCAAAAGACCATAAGAAAAAAGAGGAAGTAAAGAAGAAAATCTGCAGTGTGGTCCTGCCTCCTCACTTCAACATTTCACAGGAGACGCTTTTGATCATTCAGTGAATGATTTCGAAAAAGTTCTTGTTTTATGAAAATAATGCTCCTGAAGGCTGACTTCTCTGATGATCTTATTTCGTTCAGTGAATAATGAATGGCCCGATCCACTTATGGATCATTCAGAGTTAAAGTTGATTTCCTAAATGATAAAGAGTTGATGTCATTTTCGGCGAAGAGGCCGCAGAGTGAGGCGAGGGCGGGCGTTTGGTCTACCTCTTAGATGCTGCTTATCAATTTTTCATTTGTGCGGAAACAGCGAAAATAGCGCAGCTCGTTCTTTTGACTTTACTTGGCCAATTTTAATACTTGCTTGTGCCCTGCCCATTGTTCTGCTTTTCCATCATAGTATATGCCTTTGCCCTTCAAATTTCCAGGGTCGTTGTGACTGGCCACTTAACTTTGATGAATGAAGTCTGAGGCTTAACGGATTAAAGTAGATTTAGTACATTTTCTCTCTACTTTTTTATCTTGAAATGTTGCTTTCAAATAACGATCCGTTGAAAAATTGGAAATCATAATAATGGTTAAAATTTTGTTCGCAGAAAACATTACCAACGAAAAATCGTTGCTTCATTGCAGTTGTTTCTTATTGGATTTGTTATTATTCTTTTTACAGAGACAGAGACCTTTTTCATTCCTTATGGGAATATCTGCGACAAATAAAGTAATGCTGGCGAGCTGCAGGTGAGATATAGGATAGGTGGGTATAGGTTATCTGTCCAGTGTTGATCCATGGAGCCTTTGATTTCAGAGGCATTCTTCGAGACTGGGTAGTGAGTGCTTCCTGGAAGTTGGTAGGGTTTATTGGGTGTGAATAAGAACATAATGAAAATTATTCTTGCCAATTCAGAAGCTGTAGGTAGGATACGAGTCAGAGCAGATTCGTTCTGTCATTGCTAATGCGTCATCAGCCATTTCAAACCCTCACGTTTTTGCTCCAGTTATTGATGTGTGAGAAGATTAGTGAACGGTATACAATTCGCGATTTTAGCACAGCGCTTAAAAATATATTACCGTAATCAATGCAGTTATAGATGAAATTAAAGCTTTGTTCTGTAAACTGTTGCTCACTTCTTCACATGAGAACTTTTTGACATCCCTTATCAATGTCAGTGTCATATTGTCCTCACTGTTATATATTATATTTCAAGCTCTGAATTAAGTTTCAAAATTTAAAAACTAAATCACTGGCCTCGAAAAATCATTATTAGAATAAACTTTTAATGGAGCCCATTCTTTCATTCATATATGTTTATACTTATGTTTGTATTTCTCTTCTCTCTCTCTCTCTCTCTCTCTCTCTCTCTCTCTCTCTCTCTCTCTCTCTCTCCTACTTGGCAAATACTAGTCGTTAATGACATTCACTTCTTCTATATGTACCTTGACATAGTGGGAGAACTGCCAAGTAACGTTAGATTATGCGGAATAAAAAAAAAAAGAGATGTAAAAACGAGTATGTAAGTAAGTAAGCTGCTCAAGTGGACTGGTGATCGGCCCTTGCTTCTTATTAGCACCTGTTTGACCGTTTGGTGTGATTGCATACCTCTTCCGAGCGCTCACGTGCTCACAGAATTTATGCCACAAGAGTACTACTTTTTATTTCATGACATCTCATTAAATTTCATTGTTCTTGTTCGCGTTTTCCACTGGAGAGACTCTCGCGAAACTTTTTTCCTTGTTTACATTAATCCGGTTTGTTTATTCCTGCCAGTGCGAAGTGTGTAAACAGCTCTTCCTCCTCTTTTTCCTTCCTTCCTTTTTATGTAAAAGAGCCGCCAGGGGCGTTGTTGAATTTACGTCATTTTCTGAAGTACCTTTAATCAGGCGCAGACAAAAGAAAGGATCGATTACACCCAAACTTATCTGCTTTTGCCTTTGTTAATGCGTGGATGGGATCTTCTCTTTATCTCTCTCTCTTTCTTTCATTCTTTCTTACTCTCTTTCTTTGTATAGCATTTATGACGCTCTTGTTTGAACAGCGTCACCTCCCAAAAGTGGAAATGCACATAAGCAAGTTTATATATATACAGTATATATATATATATATATATATATATATATATATATATATATATATATATATATATATATATATATATATATATATACATGTGTATATATATTGTGTGTGTGTGTGTGTGTGTGTGTGTGTATGTATAAATATAATTATCCACTGCATCTGCGTACTACACGTTTGTTACTGAAAGGATAAGGAAAATTATTCTGCTCTCAGAAGGCTACAAAAAATTAGAACATATAGATCAATCCTGTTTGCCGAATTATGCATACTTATATGTTGCATAGAACACTGAGAAATTTAACACCTTCTCAGGCACTATTCTCTCCTTATCGATGGGTACACAAACTCCGAGTTAAAGTTTTAGTCTGGTCAGTGCTTTATTGGGTGTCTCCAATGAATGACAGGCATCGTAGGCAACAAAGAACAAAGAGAATTTTTTGGTAAGGGCGCGCATATAGCAATCTCATCAAAATATTAAACGCGTAGAGCATTTGGGGTAACACCTTACAGAACTGATTGTCCTATTAGCGAAGCTAAGCAAAGTTCGGTCTTGCAGGGGCTTGAACGAGCACCCACCAAGAAATGCCGGACGCCGTCGAAACTGGAGCATCCTTGGAAGAGAGGGCCTATGGTACTAATCGCATCCTGACTGAAGGATAGTACTTTCTTGAGCCACCCTTTAAAGGTCAGAGGGAGATTAAAGTTTGACTTTCTGAATACAGGCCTACCCTGTGACCTTGGAGCGACTGTCAATGAACAGGTAATCAAGCATTCATTTCATAGTTTTGCACTAGAAACAAGAATGACAAATGACAAGTTCCCACGCCGTCTCTCCCCTTTGCAGGGATTTGACATCTCCAGCATCATAACGAGGTGCCATCTTGACACTGTGATGCCTTTCCGAGAATCAGGGACTGTTAGTACAGACACACTAGCCATAACAAAATTTGTGCTGCTGGTTCCCTTAGTGCACCACCTTTACCATCATCCTAGTTCAGAGAGTTCTTTATCAGTGTGGCAAAACACCAATGTCTTGCCTCATTTCATTTTTCATTTCTCCTCTCGCCTATTCCTGTCTCCATTTTTATTCATATCCTGCTTATTTCCCATTTGTATCTCACCTTGATATCACTCGCACATTTGCCTGTTCATTGATTTCAACAAACGTTCTTGTCCACAAGGCACCGCACACCCTCAGGGAGGTCTATTCACGGACCACCTTTCTTTAATTTCGCAAAGGTAATTTCCATAAACAATTCTTCACCCGTAACTTCTTAGCCTTTTGTTCACTGGAGGCAAATCGGTCTAGGGCACTGTGAGGTCACCCTTCATGCTATTTATGCCAAACAGAGAGAATGCGGTGCGAGAGGCATGATTGTACAAATTCCATTACCGTAATCGTTCGGGAATCCAGCGGTACCGTCCAGTTTAACAAGGCATCGCGTCCACCCTAAAAGATCTCCAGTGAAATATATTGGCGGATGGCTAAATACGATTCATTCAAACACAATGGGATTCTTCTTGCTCATTGCAGAGTTGCATCATCCTCGGCAAGAAATAGCTTTCATCACCTGCGCTTTCATCTGCTGAAAATCATACTACCGATACCCCTTGAAAACGAACCAAAGTCTTCAGCCTCTCACTATATTTTGCAATTTAATTTTTCTATTTTGTTCAAGTTTAGTAGAGAAACTGCGCCTTTTTACTCTTGTTGAAATTTAGAATGAGCTTTTTTTGCTCAAAAGATAAATGTTATTTATAAATGTCGTATTGTCAAGATCAGTTTCTTGAAATTGATAATAATTAAGCTTATGAGAGAAAAAACAAGTGCTTGCATTGAGTCCTAAAGAATATACCGTAGGAATAAGTTCAGGTAAGAACATGAGCTTAAAACCCAGTGGCTGTTCTACATTTGTTTGTTACTTTGAAAACATGAGATCTTTTTATCGTGATGGATACAGCACATGGGCTGTTGTTTTGAAAAAGGAAGGCGCAGTAAATTCCCTGTATCCTTATCTGAAGTCAGAGTTTCTGGGACTCAATTTCTTATTCCCTGTTTGATGATATTTTCACAACATTTGGAGGCTAACGACTCCGCTACGTCCTTGCTGGCCATACTTCAGTGCCTGTAATCCTCTATAGTTGTGTTGTGAAATTCTGTACTGCAGCTGGACAGGATGGTGACAGATGATGCACCAGTGGATAGGAATCACTCTTACCCCTGATGGTTATCACCAGGAGAAAGTGAATGAGCCAAGCTGCAGCGTGTTCTTGATGGGGCAAGTTAAGAGCAAAGTTCCTTGACCCATTGCTCTGGAGCGTCTATGTTATAGACGTACCTCTAACAATTCTGTTCCTTTGGAAGAAAGTAACTCAAATCACGGTAAGATCCAAAGGAGTGATATTAAATTCTGAATGTAATTTACTTGCCTTCCTTGGTCATTGTGATCTTATGACTATCTTCTGGAAAAAAGATTAAAGACTGCTGTCATTCTCAAGAATCAGTCCTGCATTCTGTGATTATAAGTTTTGCAGTTTATCTGCAGTATGAATTAGGAACTTGGAAAGTGAAAGCTTGTGGTTTTAAGTGCATTCTAACGTTGATCATTTTGTTAACTCTTGTAACTATGCATATGCATATGCAGTATATATCTATATATATATATATATATATATATATATATATATATATATATATATATATATATTTATATTTATACATAAATATATATATATATATATATATATATATATATATATATATATATATATATATATATATATATATATATATATATATACATACAGAGAGAGAGAGAGAGAGAGAGAGAGAGAGAGAGAGAGAGAGAGAGAGAGAGAGTACCCTGTTGAGTAATAACATTTTTCTTTTCTAGATAATAATCTCTTTTTGCCAAGATATGTTTATCATCATTCTGTGATAACATTCGCCCCGCTATAAATACATACTGAGTATACTTTGTGACTTATAATTATATCACAGAATAGAGCACGAAAACTCCTGTCATCAACTGCCACGGTAGTTGGCGGTTAGTAAAGCCCAGCCACCCAGAGTACCTAAAAACCCCGACTTTGGCCCTTTATAACTCTGGAAGTATTCAACCGATCGGGATGAAAATTTGGCTTTAAAGGTTTCCCACTAAGGTCTCTAATCGCGCCAAATTTCATCGAAATCCGTTCAGCCGTTCCGGAGAGGTGCCTTTCGGGGTTTGTTTTTAGAAATAATGAAATTTTAAAGTTACAGTATGCCATTCAAAGTAGCCCCAAAATTCAAATATCCTGATGCTCAGGTATAGACTGCTCACAACATTAGAACATACGCCATTTTACTTAATGTGTGTGAATAGCAAGTGGTGTTAGAAGAAGCTGTCTGACTTACTGTCAATTATCTTCATCAAAAATTATCACACGTTGACCTATCCTAAGTAAAGAGCCTCAATAGTTAGAATGTTTTCACACACACACACACACACACACACACACACACACACATATATATATATATATATATATATATATATATATATATATATATATATATATATATACTGTATATATATTGTATAATTATACAGCAAACGAGCTGAGTTGACCATAATCACGGAGAAGCCACATAAGTCTAAGAAAAACTATGTATGGCGAATTATAACCCCCATTCCTTTGTTGCCACATTTTTCTCGATCTAGGGCATTGCCATTGCAAGAAAGGACTGAAATCACGGGCAAAAAAGTGATGACATCACAAAAGGGGTACTGAAGTAAAGCCCAGCCACAAGAGACAGATATGGAGGTCTGAGGATCCAAAGGAAGGGGTAGGAGGGCGTAGGGCTTTACTCTGCAGCCTGATAAATGATGATGAAAGCGAAAATTAGAAGTAGGAGTCTTTTCTCAATCAGTATAGACAGCGAATGAGATTATAATACGCATATTGAATAGATTCGGATGATGTGAAAATTATGCAAGACCTCCTGATTCCGGTACCACCCAATTCAGACCCGGCCCAGATTTTTGTTGTACTCTTGTCTCCGCAACAGTAACTGCAACAATCGGAATGAGTTCGTCTGTATTATTCTCCACGACAAAGAATAAAAAAGAAGAAGAAGAAAAATATCACCCACAAAGAAGCGCTGTGTTTATGTGATCGCGCGATTTGAGTGGATACATTTGCTATATGCCTTCAAATTGTATTGCTTGAAGAAGTGCCAGCGTCTATCTCTTCAGGTATGGTTAGTTTTGTACGTATTATAATGGCGTTCGCTTTCTACACTGATTGAGAAGAGACTCCTACTTCTGCTTTTCGCTTTCATCATCATTTATCAGGCTGGCGGAGTGAAGCCCTTCTAAGCCATTTCCCTTTCTTTGTATCCCCTGACCTCCATATCTGTCCCTTGTGGCTGGGCTTTACTTCACTGCCCCTTTGTGATTTCTTCACTTTTTTGCCTTTTGTGTCTGCGTTTTACACTTATTATAATATGAATGAATATATTCGGATAGATAAAGGTTTTGCACACGTGTTGATTTGAAATTTTATTTTCGTTTTTGCTCAAATGAGAGAAGATGGAAAAAGAATGATTATCAATAAATAAATTCCAAGTTCAGTCTATTGCTAAGTGTTATATTTCAATACGATTAAATGCATATGAGTATATATACATATATGTACATATATACATTATACACACATATGTATACATATAGAATATGCAGTTTAGATTTACCAAATGAATTCATATTTGTGCTGGCAACGTTTTCTCTCTTTCAGTTTCAAGGACTTGTAGTGACTAGTGTA
>NC_089748.1:5935235-5997735 GCF_040412425.1 Macrobrachium rosenbergii
CGTATTGGGAATCTCTCTATTTAGTCTGCCAGACTTTTTTTTTATTTCGCTCTCGTCTACGACATTCCTACATCAGCTGCAGGGGTTCATGTTATCAGCTAATTACGGTCATTTTTATCATTTCAGTTTAGGTCAGTGTTATTATAGTTGTTTTCTAGTTTTTACTTAAAGGTTAGATTTTAGTACATGTTTCGGAATAGAACAGAAGTCTTTGCCTTTGTTCTTAGATATATATATATATATATATATATATATATATATATATATATATATATATATATATATGTATATGTATACACATATCTGTGTGTGTGTGTATGTGTGTAATTTCTACACACATATATGTGTGTGTGTGTATGTGGTAATTTCTTCTAGCTGTCATAATATTAATATCACACAGTTATCTGTTCCAAATTTGCCCATTCATCTCTTCAGCTGGTTCCCGTAGTGGGAAGGGGGTAGAGCCGACAGTGGACCTCATGTGGTGCACTGTAGGCATTAATTAAAGCTCTTTGCAGCGTGCCTTCGGCCCCTAGCTGGAACCCCTTTCGTTCCTTTTACTGTACCTTCTTTCATAGTCTCTTTTTTCCATCTTACTTTACACCCACTCCTCACAATTGATTCATAGTGCAACTGCGAGGTTTTACTCCTGTTACACCTTTCAAACTTTTACTGTCAATTTCCGTTTCAGCGTTGAATGACCTCATTGGTCCCAGTGCTTGGCCTTTTGCCTAAATTCTATATTCAATTCAATTCTTCAGCTGCTATAAACGAATCAGTGTTGGGCTTCGTATTTAGCATTGCCGAATTGTCAACGTATGCACTGACACGAGTTGGCTGTGAGCATGATGACCGGAGTAGCGCATCTTCAGCTAAGCATAAATTTAGCAGGGTGGGAATCTTCAGGTTGCCAACCGCTCGAAGAACTGAATGAAATCACAGGAATGTGATAAGAATATACCAGAATTTATCGATATCAAATATAACTTCATTTTAGTTTTCTGTTAAAGAAAACTATTATGCCGGCTTTGTCTGTCTGTCCGCAATCTTTTCTGTCCGCGCTTTTTCTGTCCGCCTCAGATCTTAAAAACTGCTGAGGCTAGAGGGCTTTAAATTGGTATGTTGATCATACACCCTCCAATCATCAAACATATCAAATTGCAGCCCTCTAGCCTCAGTAGTTTTTATTTAATTTAATGTTAAAGTTAGCCATAATCGTGCGTCTGGCAACGATATATGACATGCCGCCACTGGGACATGGTTAAAGTTTCGTGGGCCGCGGCTCATACAGCATTATACCGAGAACACCTAAAGGATACGTCTATTTTCAGTGGCCTTGATTATACACTGTAGCGGCTGTACAGAAAACTCGATTGTGCCAAAGAAACTTCGGCTCATTTTTTACTTGTTTATTATCTGTTTAAATGTAGATCTTATGCAAAATTTCACACACAAACACACACACACACATCCTGTCGTTATGGATGATGGTCATTTGAGCATTGACCTTAGGCAAAGCTGAGCCATGTAAATTCAGACGCCGTTGGCACATAAGATCCTGATCAGGATCAATGTCTAGAATTTTTTGCTTGTTTGTTAGGCAGACTGCGTAAAAAGCTGTCTATGGAATTTTGTTAAAAGTTCTCTAAGTTGGGCCTCATAAACGGCAACAATAGAGAGATTTGGGTGTGAATCCAAGACTTGTTTGCTTGTTGAGGCAGTATGCAGAAGAAAGTTATGAAGGGGTTTTCACAAAATTTCACGGTAGAAGAGTTCTCGTTACTTGCAACAAATGATTATATTTTGGGAATTCTGGAAGTCATTGAAATGTGACAATATAGTTTTTATTTATACGGTTCTTTCAGCTAATGTCCTTTGCTTGAGCCAGAGACTTTCGCTGTTGTTTATTCATGTTAGGTTTTTATCTGTTAAATTTGTTTTGTAACCTGATCACAGTTTTCAAATCTTGAGAGTGTTCAGCCGGATAATTTCAGTGACGGAATAATGTTCATGCTTCAACTTTTACTATGTTGCGCTTTGCTGTCTTTGTCAAAGAGCTGAATGACCTCCATTTCAATAGGTCGCATTCCGTCAAAGTAATGTGTCCCTCCGCAGGGATTTCATATTTTTTACCAGCCTTAGAGGAATGAGTAATGACGATAGAATCCGTATTTTAGATCACTTTTTTTGCTAGGGCACTATTTGAGTTGTCATAGTTTTTATCTTATTATCTTCCGTGTACGAAATGATTTATCATTTGGTTTTTTTCTATGTATAAAAAACAAAACACACACACACACATATACATACATATATATATATATATATATATATATATATATATATATATATATATATATATATATGTGTGTGTGTGTGTGTGTGTGTGTGTTGTATATAAACCAAAGTATGAAGAATTTTTGGATAGGCAACAATATAAACTAGATTACAAGTAACGCAAAAGATCAAAATGAGACACGTCATGATATGATCTTGCAATGGTTTGGAGTTTATCTTCCTGCTGAAGAATGTCGATGTGACCTAAACCGTGAAAATAGGCAAGTAATCTTTCAATTGTACCTGTACTGGTCGATTAGTTCTCTCCATTAGAACTCCGTTCCAAGTTTGGACGATGATGACTTCCCAGGTAACGAATGATTTGGGTACAAATTCCAAGGTACGTATCAGTATCAGCTCAGCATCGATGATAAGCAGCCTAGAGTACATACATACATATATGTTTGTTTGTTTTTGTATGTATGTATGTATGTATGTATGTTTTATACATCTTAGGGTCAAGTGATTCAAAAATTTACAATATAAAGGCATTTACGGGATGACGTGTGATAACAAGACAAGGTTAACTGTCTGCAAATATTATTCTTAAGTAGGTCACCCAGCCTGCGCGTGCCTGAACTGGTGCAAAAAATTTCTGGACAATTTTATTTATAATAAATGATACAAAATAATACATTGCAAGACATATATTTTTTTTTTTTGGTTATCCTTCCAGTTAATGATATTATTTCACTCATCTGTGTAGCCAAATTTTTAATCGACGTGTTTTCTTGAGAGTGCTAGTTTTGAAGATGACATTGATTCCGAATAGTTTTAAAACTCCAGGCATACGTACAAACTGTTGGAAGTAAGAAAAACCAAGGATGTTATTCAAATCAGAATTATCATTAGACACAATTCCACAAAAAGTCTTCTTAAGGTATTTTTAAACTGACGAAATACAACGAATCTTCCTGAGCTCAGCATCAAGGCCATAAAAACATGGATGAAAAAACCACGTTGGTGGCTGATGGATGATGAATGCATACATATAAAATTACGAATCTGTATTCTTAGATTTCATGTAAACAGTAAATTATTATTAGCATTTTAAGTGCTAAAAGAGCGGTTAGGCATTTAATAGGGCTCGAACTGAATAGAAAACAAACTTTTATGTTTTCGTGAAAATGTAATCCCAAAATTCCATCCATTCCTTAAAACTATTACATTAAAAAAGCCAGCTTCATTTCACCTACATCTCCTGTGAAAACTTGATGAAAGGTACCAAAGTGTTTAGTGCTGTATTAAAAGGGTTTTCAGCTGTTTGTAAAAGCCATGCAGAGAATAAATAAACCTCTGTAGTCTACAGGAAAAGTACAGTATTAACCATTTTCACAGAACACCCATATATAACTGCAAGGAAATATTTGTCTGCTAATATACAATGAAATTAGTAAGTAAGAGTCAGCGTTTCTAGTCACACTGAAATAAAAAGAACTCAGTTTAAAAAGTCTGAAATAAAATTTCAAAATTTTAAGCCTTCGGTTAAAAAGAATCAGTTCCACTCACGTATCATACCTGCGTTCTCTCTCTCTCTCTCTCTCTCTCTCTCTCTCTCTCTCTCTCTCTCTCTCTCTCTCTGTCATATAACTAGTGTGACGAAGATGCTTCAGATCTACCACTAAGCAAAAATAATAATAATAATAAATAGTATTTCACTAAAAATTAAATGAAACTAAGTAAATAGGCTCGCGATCGTTAAATAAAAAATTAATTACAGTTTGTCTGCTGTCCACAGTTTAAGATTGGTTGGTAACGGTGCTGAAGAGTGAGTTTGATTTGTGAAGGTGTCGAAAATATAACGTTACCTACGCGGTCTGCTTTCGTTAATTCTGCAGCCCAGTATGTACACTATGTGTACGTAAACGAATACGCACGCACTGCGGTATGTCACGCTTGCTATACCAGTGATCGTTTGATCAAGGTGTTCAGGTATATATATATATATATATATATATATATATATATATATATATATATATATATATATATATATATATATATATATATACAGATGCAACAGAAGAATTCCGTGGAAAGCGGAGTCGAATAAGGAATAGGTAGACCAGTACTTGAGGAAACATTCTTTATTGCGACTAGTTTCGAGGTTCTAACACACCCCATCATCAAGCATCTAAAATAACAAATAAATACAATGAAAGAAAAAAACACTCATTAAAATTAAATAAAATAAAACATCAGAACTAACTACCAAGAATTAAAATTGAACAGTACCGTTTAACCTATAAAAGCAAGAGTCAAGAGAGAAATACAAGGCAAATACAAAGATAGTTACAGAAGATAGACACAGAATTAAAAACAAAGCAACTCAACTGACCGTTCATTATTACAGAGTGATGGTTTTTCTTTGATGGTATATAATGTTTCAATTGTGGTTAGCTCCACATCACTAGAACGACTGGCTAATATAGAAAAAGAATCTATACTCAGAGGATGGTCATGCTGATGGCAGTGCTCACGAATGGCACTAAATGCTTGTTTGTTAAGTGGCCTGTTTGTTCTAATTGATCGGCCTAGGTGTTCAAAGGCACGGACCCGAAACTGGCGCTTTGATTTATTTCAATATAAGTTGCATTACAGCAACTACATGTATACTTATAGACTACAGATGACTGTAGGTCTTTGGGCACCGTGTCTTTGAACTTGAAAACTTTTGTATTACATTTTTAGGCCTGAATATGACTCTGAGGCTAACTTGAGGGTAAAATTCAATAGTAATTTAGATAAACGGTTTCTCAAGGAAAACTGCTTTTACCCATGTAGGGCAAGGAAAATAAATTGTAGCTTTGTTTACTGTCACCTTTGGGGACGTGGATTCATTAGTTTTTGGAGTTGTTTGCCAATGTATGTGTCAATAAATTTAGCACCGAATCCATTATGAAAAAGAATATCTTTGATACAAGAAAATTCAAAATGTAAGCTAAAATAATTGGAACAAATCTGGAATGCCCTAGTCACTAAAGTTTTCACTAAGTTCCTCTTAAAATTAATAGGTATAAAAGATGAAAATTTGTTGAGAGTCCGGTGAAAGTTGGTTTTCTATACACCTCTGTATGAAACTCACTATCTTTGCGGCTTATGAGAACATCCAGAAAGGCCAGCTTTCCATCAGTCTCTATTTCTGACGTAAATGTGATATTTTCATGCTTCGAGTTTAAATACTCTAGAAACAAAGGAATGTGCGTGGGAGATCTGAAAATTAAAAAAGTGTCATCTACATAGCGTCTATATAGAAGTGGTTTGAAAACTAATGAAACTTTGTTTTTAATTCTGTGTCTATCTTCTGTAACTATCTTTGTATTTGCCTTGTATTCCTCTCTTGACTCTTGCTTTTATAGGTTAAACGGTACTGTTCAATTTTAATTCTTGGTAGTTAGTTCTGATGTTTAATTTTATTTCATTTTAATGAGTGTTTTTTTCTTTCATTGTATTTATTTGCTATTTTAGATGCCTGATGATGGGGTGTGTTAGAACCTCGAAACTAGTCGCAATAAAGAATGTTTCCTCAAGTACTGGTCTACCTATTCCTTATATATATATATATATATATATATATATATATATATATATATATATATATATATATATATATATATATATATATATATATATATATATATACATATACTCGTATACGTATATATAATATATATATAAAAATGTATATATAAATACACATATACTCGTATATCGAGATATATGTTACAGGCAGATAGCGAAACCAGGCATTTCGCGAACTACCTGAAATTTCAGGCCGATAGTGAAATGCGTTTAGGGACATTTGATCCCCCAGGGGCTAATACTAAACGCGGCGAAATAAAACTGACCCCTCGGGGGCTAGTACTAAACACGGCGAAACAGTCTAGGTGAGTCACTGTTTCGCCGTGTTTAATACCAGCCCTTGGGTGATCAAATGTCCTAAGTGCATTTCGCTATCTGCCTGAAATTTCAGGTAGTCTGCGAATTGCCTGGTTTCGCTATTTGCCTGTAATATATATAATATATATATATATATATATATATATATATATATATATATATGGTTTATCTTATTTATGTATATATATATATATATATATATATATATATATATATATATATATATATATATATATATATATATATATATATATATAGTATATGTGTGTGTGTGTGTGTGTGTGTGTGTGTGTGTGTTCCCTGTTTCATGCAAAGTCATTGCAGGAAAGGAGACAGCCAAGACGCGTCCACAGGAGAGATTAGTAAATCTCGAGAATTGTAAACAGAGCAGAATGTCTTGGAACACTTGTCGTGGATTTATTATAAGTGCGTGAATACTTTCCTTGTTAATCTTTTCTTGTAATGTTTTAAGTTGGAACATTGACGTCTTGTAAGGTATTTTTGGATAAAACATTTTTAATTCTTGGAAAATTTTGCCAGTAATGCTAATACCTGCCACAGATTCGCGCTTTTTGTCTTTCGAAAGAAAGTCTAACATCCAAAGTAAGGAGAAGAGGCAAATCTTTAGAGTAAAGGGCAAATCCGTTGCTTATTTTTCATAAAATTTTTGTGTGTAGTAAGTACTAGAGCTTACGCTGTCACCTTAATGGTGTCATTTTACGTATAATCTCTCCATAAATTTAGCAGCTGATTACCTATTTATTCAAGCGAATGACACTTGTACTAAATAATTCTATTTATTTCAAAACCTAGAATGAAAAATGGTGAGTTCCATACATGAACTGAATTAATGCTTAAATGATATTTAACAACTTAGAGAGGTCGTCCTCATTTCTAATCACATGTACTGGACCAAAAGAACTGGCCGTAAATTAACTACTATACGGCGCCTGTCGAGGGTAGGTGAGGTTTAGCGGAAGTAGCGCCACACAAATTCGGCTTCTTTTCTTGTGCCAGGTAACCGGAAATAACACTTCAGCAGTTAGAGCACGATATTGCATTTCTCTACTTGAGTATCATGAACATAAAAGACTGGATATTTACCATGAAATATATTTCGGTCAGAGAATCGCTATAGAGGGCAGTCATCGTTTGCAGTGTCACAGGTGACAAATGGTCATAATCTAAGGTAATAAATGGCTCTAAAACGAAAGTCGCAATTACTTGAGCTAATTGCTTTTAACGTTATTATCATCTTATAAACCTCATTAGATTTCAGTCGACCACATTTATATTTATCCAGTCATTAGTAATTATCCATTCATTAGTAATTACGCAAAACTTTCTCTGACTATAATGTAATCATTTGGGAAGTCCATTCTGTAAACGAGAGAAAATACTGTCGGGTAGGAATGACATGGCAGATAACACAACAGAAATCAAGAGGAACTTAGTCATCGCGGCCAAACGAGGTCATTTTAAGAGCCAAGTGGGCCAGACCTATGAAAACGCCCACAGTCGCTAATGGGTTAATTGTAGGGTGGCCTCAAGTCCACTCTCTTATACACCTGCTGGCCTCGACTGCACCTGTGTTACTTGAAAGAACGTGGGCTGATTGGATGGATTCCATTAAAGGCAATACTGTTACGGGAAAGGGTCTCTTCTCTTTCTATTTTCATTATGGTGAGGGACTCGTGTCTGGATTATTTCGTCTAGTTGCAAATGCTGGTCAAGATGAGGGTCTGTCTTCTTTTCCTTTTATAGAAAATATTGAGCGTAGTGTTAGGAATTGATAGTCTGTGTGTTCTGGAAAAACCGTTGACAGGTTCCACTGTCGGTCCTCTCCTTATTCTTAATTTCTAATTACCCCCAGAAGTTTAGATATCGTCATTTATGGCGAAGAAATCTTCTTTTATTAGCTGTCATTTTATTCATAATGTTACCTTATTTCTTATAAACGTAACGCAAATTTTACAAATGTTTGTCTGTTACTGAAATAGTTTTTGTGTTGTGTTTCAAAGCCATCAAGCTTGAACGAAACAAACTAACAGTACACAAATAGACAAACAAACATTAAGTCACATGTAACGTGTAATATCCAATTGGATATTCAACGATGTTTGGGGCTTAATGTTTGTGAATTTAAAAATGCCATGGTGTAGGTGACAAATATTCAGCACACACACACTCACACATATGTATATATAAATGTGTGTGTGTGTGTGTATATATATATATATATATATATATATATATATATATATATATATATATATATATATATATATATATATATATATATATATATATATATATAATTAACAATGTTCTGAGTGGGTTGGAAGAGTTAAATTGAATTTTTAACGAAATTTTGCCTTAGGGGCCAACACCTAGATCTCAGAACATAAGCAGTAAATGCAATTAATGGTATGACTTACCTTGATATTACATCTATTCAAAGGAAATGGGAAGGTCGCCTTTCAAACCAGTCGGTTAGATTGAATTAATTCATTTACAGATGTGCAACTAGAATTAATATGAACAGGCTGGCAGTTCAGCAATGAAGGCACCTGCAATGTGCCGTAAAATTGTATAACTAAAGGTATCAAATAAAGAAATCTGAGTAGGCTGCAGCCTACAAAGAGTTGGACAAGAATCTTATAAAACATTTCAAGTGAGACTGGCTGATAAAATTATTTTACATTTGCACAACATTGGCGCTTGAGGAACCCTAACATGTGGCCCTTGTAGACTGTCGTTTGCAGAAGTATCTTGCACGTGGCAAGATGGAATTGAGTCTTCTAAGGCAATTGTGTCACAAGGGCAGAGGCAGAACACGAAGAGCCAGACAAGAGGATTCTGGAAAAAAATTCCAGGTTAGCATTCATTTACACAAAGACTTTCTCTCACATGAAATTAATGACTCACGATAGAGGGAATTAGTAATTAGATTTAATTAGCACATGGTAACACTATGGTGGGAATGCTCTAATTATTATCACAGGACAAACTTAATTTAGGCTTGTACCAAGTCATGAGGGAAAATGTGCGTGCTAGTATGTGGGAAACAAAGGGACTTTGTTTAGAAGAATTAAAATTTGGAAATACTGAAAATTGAAAGAAATTCAGGAATAGGAAAAGAACACTGCCATTACTTGTGACTTCAGGATGTACCTTATTGCATCTGCGCATGGAGCTCGCTTGCAAAAGGTGGATTCATGCCACTCTTTTAGAACTTCCGACACGTGGCCAAGGGGGGAGGATAAAAAGCACCAGAGTGCTGTTAAGAGTGAAGTGATCTTGCACTTCGGTGTCAGGGAATGGAGTCAGAGTGAGTCAGGTCATGGCGTTGTCTCCTTGATTCTCGTGGTGAGCACAGGACAGCGGTACATCTGAAAGAAGCAAATAACAACCAGCACAAAGGTCATAGGGAAATAGGTCTTATAGTTAAGACTAACTAAGGGTCAGCCTAGCAGCCCATTTACTATCATGACCTGTCCTTGTGCCCTAATGGCACAATATCGTATGATATTGGGGTAGGATGATGTTGGGGTAGGACGCCTACATTCTGTCTCATCTAGCGGGGGTCTCCTCCAGCTGCCATTAAATTGACCTTCTGGCTAAGGAGCTAGAGAGACAAATATGTAATATGTAATATATATATATATATATATATATATATATATATATATATATATATATATATATATATATATATATATATGTGTGTGTGTGTGTGTGTGTGTGTATGTGTGTATGAATGTATAACTGATTCACGAAGTTATGGAACATGATGAATGTATTTTGTATTATGTCACGTTGTGGACAAATTTGTACTAATTATTGTATACTTTTGTCAATAAAATAACTAACTAACTAACTATAAATAAAGACAAATGCCACAAAGGAAAAGTGAAACAACGGAGTGGTTGCAAGACCTTTCGGCACAAGGTTCTCTGCTAGTAAAGGACCATTTGTTGAAAGGGCCTAGCAACCACTCCGTTGTTTCCCTTTTCCTTCGTGGCACTTGCCTTTATTTATACATACATACATACATACATATATATGTGTGTGGATGTGTCTGTATGTCCCATGTGTATATAAAACAGTATCTACCATGTCCGATTTGCAAACCCATGCGATTTAGGTATGGTACATGTACTAACCCTGTGGTTAGCAGTTCTTCCCAAGGTATAGTGAATTTGATATAAATGGGCAATTTGTAGCTTCATATTTCAAAATATAAAAAAAAATGTCTTGTGCAAATTAGTGAGTTATATAATTATCATATATACTTATCATATATTTATGTATATATGGATAGATAGGTAGATAGAATAGAAGAGGTACTGGAAAGAAAGGCCATAACATCCAGAAAGCGCATATTTCCTTGCACAGTCTGCATAGAAGGGTTCATCCGGCTGCTGATGAGCTTTTCATGAAGGGGTATGAAGTTGAACTTCTAAGCTAGAATTTATTCACAAATCAGTAGTTAAAGTATTGTGTATATATATATAATATTATATATATGCAAAATACCCAATAAATGGGATGGAAGGCAGCAAAACTGGTTAGGATTCATACCCCCTTGTACTTTGCATTTTAAGATCACATATCGTGTTCCTTTTAATTTTAAGCATTTTCCTGGCAAAATGAAATATTTCCTTATAAAGTCATATCAGTTTTTATGCATATACATCTATATATATAAAAATGGATGCATGTATGTATGTTGTGTGTGTATGTTCCACATACACTCTGAAATGCATTGAGCAATTTCAACCAAACTTGGTATACATATGACTTACTATCTCAAAAAGAATACTGTGTGGATAAGACATAACTAGCACTTAAGGGGGCGTGTGGGAAGGGGGTGACATGTAAAAATAACTGAAAATTATGGATATTAGCATTTAATCCATAGGTTTCGAGGTCACTGAGATGAATAGTGACACTTCCGATGCTCTTTAAGTCCAAGTTCAGCCCCAATAGGAAGTGGGGGTGAGAAGTGGTGGGAAGGGGTGACATGTAAAAATAACTGAAAACGACAGATATTGTCTAATCCATAGTTTTTGAGGATGCTGAGATGAATAGTGACACTGCTGATGCCCTTTAAGTTGAAGTTTAGCTCCAATAGGAAGGAAGGGTGGGAAGGGGGTGATATGTAAAAATAACCGAAAACGACAGATATTAGTGTTTAATCCATAGCTTTCGAGATCACTGAGATGAATAGTGACACCCTTCAAGTCCAAGTTCAGACCCAATAGGAAATGAGAAGTGGGTGACATGTAAAAATAACTGAAAATGACAGATATTAGTGTCTAATCCATAGTTTTTGAGGTTAGTGAGATGAGTACTAACACTCCCGTTGCCCTTTAAGTCCAAGTTCAGCCCCCGACAGGAATGGGGGTGAGAAGGGTTGGGAAGAGGATGACATGTAAAAATAACCGAAAATGACGGATATTAGTGTCTGTTCCATAGTTTTCGAGGTCACTGAGATGAATAGCGACACTCCTGATGCCCTTTAAGTCCAAGTT
The DNA here is from genome assembly GCF_040412425.1 of Macrobrachium rosenbergii. Lineage (NCBI taxonomy): Eukaryota > Metazoa > Arthropoda > Malacostraca > Decapoda > Palaemonidae > Macrobrachium > Macrobrachium rosenbergii. The sequence goes on from NC_089748.1 coordinate 5,947,010, forward strand.
CAGCCCTATAGGAAGGGGGGGTGAGAAGGGGGTTATTATATAAAAATAACCAAAAATGACAGATATGAGTGTCTAATCCATAGTTTTTGGGATCACCGAGATGAATGGTGATCCAAGTTCAGTCCTGATTGGAATTGGGGTTGAGAAGGGGTGAAATATGAAATGTCAAAAATGTTGAGCAGTGTAACTGAAGCAACTATCTTAACAGGAAAGGGAGAGAGAGAGAGAGAGAGAGAGAGAGAGAGAGAGAGAGAGAGAGAGAGAGTAGAGGGGGCGTTGGGAGGAAAGAGAGAGAGAGAGAGAGAGAGAGTTTGTCAGTTGTCATTCAGAGTTTTCCTGGGGAGCGCCGGGTCAGTCAGCTGGTATGTGTGTGTGTATGTATGTATGTAGTATGTATATATATATATATATATATATATATATATATATATATATATATATATTTATATTTATATATATATATATATATATATATATATATATATATATATATATATATATATATATATTTATTTATTTATTTATATTTATATATGTGTATGTGTGTGTACACTTTCACATTTATTCGTAACTAATTGCCTCTATCTTTGCCTCTATCTTGACGTATTAAATATTTTGAATAATGTATTGTTGTTGAAAATGAAACAGACATTACCTTTCTCTCTCTTCACCTCTCTCTCTCTCCGTAACCCCACGATGCGGTTGACACAACACAGTTATTAACGCCATTGACGGTGTTACTTCGATTAGCTACTCTCCAGAATCTTCTCCCCAACCGTCCCCCCCTTTATCCCCCTACCCCTCCTTCCTGGTGCACTCATAACCACTCCCGCGATGTTCCTCCACCTCCCCCTCCCCTCATTTCCCTCCCTCTGTAACGCGTACAAAACATGATGCGCCAGTTGTTGCTAGGTGGTGCTCCTCTCACAGCACGACCGCCCCCTATCTACCCTCTCCTTCTTCCCCGCCCCCACCCCCAACTCCAACGCCCAGGTACCCCTCAAGATTGAAGAAGAAAGCATGAGAGTTGGGAAAGAAACAAGCAGAATGTGAGCTAGATTTAAATGCAATATAGACTGAGAGGAATGCTTGCACGAAACTGAGACCGAGGCAATGGAGAACGGAATGTAAGGGGAAGAAGAGAACGCCCGAAGAGAGAAAGTGTGAATGGGAAAAAGGTAGCGTAGAAGGATTCCAAGTAAAGTGCAATACCAAGTACCTCAGAGGTAATGCTCAGAGACAGAGGGTTTAAATAAGAGTAAATGACATAACATGAAAATTATGAAAAACGGGAAATGAAATTCCTACAGGAAAAAGTATGAAATGAAATAGAGATAAGGGAGAAAATCTTGGCATGAATTTGATTTTCGAAAAGTCGATTTGTGTCACCTAGGATCTCACCAAGCACCAGGCATTTTCTGCCATTCAGTGCGGAAGATAGTGGGAAGGAGTTAGAGTGGCTGGACAGCAAGATAAAGAGATCCAGAGAATTCAGGATATAAAGTTTAAACATACAAAGATGGAACAGACTGAAAAAACCACAGTTGCACTGAGATGCAACACTTTGGAGGTGTTGGACAGCAAGTCTGAAGAAAGGAAGCGGGATGGCGGTGAAGCAAATGGCATGAGAGAATGCAGCTAGGGGCAGAAGAGACCCTGCAAAACCACTTCAGTAGTGCCTACAGTGCACCATGTGAGGTTTACTTACGGCACAGCTACTCTGCGGGTTTTCGAAAAGTTGCGCTGTTAGGTTTTAAATAAGCATCTTAACAGAAGAGTCACAGTTGCGAAAGGGGATCTGGATCATCACCGCACATCATCGCGAGACAAACAAACGCACACGCGCCCTGCATTAGTATAGGCGGAAATAGGTAAAGGCCTTCAAGTATCAAATTCCAGCAGGTGTGGGTGTTTCAGAATTTTCCTTGTAATCGCTAAGGTTAATAATGTTAGTTAATGAGGAAATATAAGAAACAAGAGCAAGAATGAATGCACTATATTGTGATAAAAAAGATAACATACCGTCATTACACAGTGTACGTAATAATCCATGCATTACCAGCGGATTACATTTCATTTAGCAAACTAAATTGTCAATAACGTTAATTACCGAGTAAGCTCCTGATGTGAATAGATTTATTAAGAAATTAACTGAGAGACCGACAAAAGGCTTGCTGCTATTCCTGATGATAATTATTCGGCTTGTTTGTTGACCCAAGCAATGCATCTCTGGGAAATGAAATAAGGGAGAGTTTTAAAAAATAGCTTAGTTCTTGAGATAATGCAATTTTCAGTTAAGTGGTTATATTAAGAGAATAAGTATGTATTCTCTCTCTCACTCTCTCTTTCACTGATGATTCAGTCACGTAATGCTTAAATGTGGCCATGTTCGGGTATGAACTCGATACCAAGTTCCACTCTCTCTCTCTCTCTCTCTCTCTCTCTCTCTCTCTCTCTCTCTCTCTCTCTCTCTCTCTCTCTCTCCGCTGATTTATTGAATTCACCCAAGTTTTGATTGGATACAAGATTGCTTTCCTGGACGCAAAGGGTTGAAACCTGGCAAGGGAAAAATACAGTTTAGGAAAATAAAAGGGAAGCGCTTTTAGAACAATTTCAGTTTAATGCTGGCTTTATCCTAATCGCTTCGCCCGACTCTGGCTTCGACTTTACTTCGGTTTCTCAGTCAGGAAAGTTAGGGTCCAACGTCGATTAGCTGAAGTCGCTTGAGTTATTTGATTTTGTTTTTAACACGAGCGATGGCTTCTTGAGGAGTACTGAGCCATGTTTATGTAGCCTAGTCTTTTGGTATCAAGGCATAGGCAGGTCCGTTAAAACTGAACGAGGGGGATAAGGGATCAGCTTCTGTGCTCAAATTGTGTGACGTTTTCGATGGCCCCCGTGGCATTATTATTGTTGTTGTCGCGATGCAGCCAATGGAATTTTTTGGGATCACGCGCTGCAACCAGTGACGGAGCTAAACCTTCACGATCCCTGCTAGTTCGAGTCTTAGAGGTTGATTCAGGGTTTGACAAAAATAAAAACGTTTATTAGCTTCAGAGAGGTTGATCTTCTACTTTATATGGAAAACGTTGAGCTGGACTTCGGCGAAAATGAAAGGTAAGAGGAGAACGTATTACACAATGCATCGCCTTTACTCGGAAGGAATGGCATGTATTACTAGTAGCACTGTGTGAGTTTTTCTTTATCATATTTCAAATGAAATTCTTACATGTGTATACCATGGTTTTTAAGGTTATGTAATTTGTAACACGTATTTCTTGTAAGCATCTCACTGAATTTCAGTCGACTGTTTCTGAGCAAAAATTCATACACCAACACATGCTGGCACGAAAGAAGATAATCTTTAAATTGCCTAAGAAAATACATTTTTGAGAATCCTGTTTATACTCCAGATAAAAGTAAATCGATTAATTCATTTTCTCTCTCTGTGGGTCTCCCTCTCCCTATCAGGTCATAACTGTTGTTCACCATGTATACAATACACACACACAGATATATATATATATATATATATATATATATATATATATATATATATATATATATATATATATATATATATATACCCATATATACACATAGTGTGTGACTGTGTGGCTGCAAGCCTTTGGGGCTCACTTTGGAGGCGGGAGGCTCAAGGTGAAGCATCCAGGCCTGTGGAATTTAACTTTCAAATTTTTGTGAAATTTGTATAAAATTTTCATTTGGCATTCTCTGTTTGTGATTAATTTTTGGATGGTCCTGGAAAAGGCCATGAGTCAGTGGCTGGAACACCCGTCTCATAAAGCTTGATAAATGGAAAACATAGCAGCGGTGTTTTCTTTTCCTTCAAGACTTCAACCTTGAGGATAAGGAGAAGTATAAGAAAACCCAAAAAAATGTTGCCTTAAAGCAGTAGATACCAATGCTAATTGTGCATTGGAAGTTAATGAGTACATATACTATATATACATATATATATATATATATATATATATATATATATATATATATATATATATATATATATATATATATATTATATACATATATATACACATATACATAACATATATACACACACACACACACACACATATATATATATATATATATATATATATATATATATATATATATATATATATATATAGAGAGAGAGAGAGAGAGAGAGAGAGAGAGAGAGAGAGATTTTTACAGTCCTTATCTAGTGCACTTTACTTGGTTGCTAACGTATTGGATTTTTTTTTTTTTTGTAACTCAGTCACATATTTACACTACAAGAACAACGCAAGGTAATAAATAATTTTCTGAGTTCATTTAACAGCAAGAGAAATGAGACTTTTTTCATCAATTCTCTTGATTAGATATGACCGTTACGAATGACATACGTCGTAGTGCTTTGCTTACAATTGCTGAATATAAATGATTTTGCAGTGGATAAAATTCATATCACTCTATTAACTCAGAGAGGATTCTAAATAGTTTCCATATGCACGGCTTTCATTTACTCCAAGAGTATATCAACACTCGATTCTCCAGCTTATGATTATGCATAAACTTACGTTCAGTGAATCAATATGCATAAGATAAACATTGATACTTATGATGTAACACGTGCCAAATATGTAGCAATTCAAATAAAATCATTTTATTGAATGTATGCAGCAGAACTCCGCAATGAATATGTATAATCCCATGTTGTATAGTTGAACGAAATGGCGCTTGTTTTTCCCTCACTTCTACACAGATGCACAATGATGATGAGTTTTGATATATATATATATATATATATATATATATATATATATATATATATATATATATATATATATATATATATATATATATATATATATATAAGGGAACACTGCAAAACTGCTCTGTGCTACGCATACGTGCGTGGTTTTAGGTCTCAATACCGTACTGTTGAACTTAAGATGGCCAGATGCCAGCACTTGAGCACACTTCCTGAACGAGAAAGGAATATTCACGTACCCACGTTTTATGCTTTCACCCTTGTTGTACGTTTACTTATCAGAGAAGAACCGAATAAGTTGTCAAGGTAATCTTTATTCAGATATGACTGGGAGATTCCTTTCGGGGGTAAGGACTGAAATAGGTTAAAGCATCTGAAAGGAATTTTCATGAAAAGCCTCGGAAGTTTGGTCAAGAACAAGAACATGGGAATCGTCATTCAGTCAGTTTATCATTTTGCTTTTGTTGGATTGAACAAGATTTACCCAGACCACTATGCTGAAGGATTCATGGGAAAGACAATATAGTATGATGGAAATAAAGTTTATCTTCATAGGAGCTTTGCAGTGCTCTGCTCACCCAACGGAGAGCTGTTGTACAACTAAATTGCCTTCGTAGTGTTGCCCGTTAGCACTAGAACGGGTTTGGTGAGCCACCTGTTCATTTTATCTAGTGAGGATCGTCATCCAACCGACCACTTTTCAGTAGGAATTACTTGAAATTGATGTTTATTTTCGCCAGTGGTGTGATAATTTATGCCTCCTTTTCGATGGTAAGGGTAGTTCCAATGTGACCTTGCAACCAGTGTTCTCTAACCTTGGGCTCAACCATAGCTTCCATCCAGTCTTGGTTTCCTTCCATAAGTGTCTGCACGCGTTACTTAACCACCAGAACTTCGCTGAAATCGGTAGGAAGTGAGTTTGCATATTTGTCATGAGAAATGTTGAAATAACAAGAACCAGTAGACCTTCCTTTGGTGGACTTAATTAATTGGATTTTGAATATAAGATTTAGGCCAGAGGCCAAGCGCTGAGACCTATAAGAGCATTCAGCGCTGAAAGGGAAATTGCGAGTAAAGAAAATTTTAAATGTGTAATAGGAGGAAAACCTCGCATTTGCACTCTGACACAATTGTTAGAAGACAGGGGAAAGTAAGATGGAAGAAAGATAATATGAACGTAGGCAGAGTTAAATGAATGAAAGGGGGTTGCAGCTAGGGGCCGAAGGAACGCTGCAAAGAACCTTAAGTAATGCCTACAGTGTACCGCGTGTGGTGCACTGACGGCACTATCTCCCTACGGGGGTGGACTTATTTAAAATTCATCTTTGGTACATTACATATACTGTATTATCTCTCCCTTATTAGTGATAAGGAACTGTTTACCAAAAATGACAAAACTGATCTCATTTGTCAGACCTTGAGGCTAAATGGTCTTGGGTTGATATACTTTTCAGGGTATTAAACAGTGCTAGACAAGCTGAGCATTTAGGTTGAAGCATAGCCAGATGGATTTTTCTAAGTATTTGTTAAGAGTTGGTTCGTTTGTTTCAAATTTAACATGTGTTACCATTTTTATTCTCCAAAAAGCTATATTTTCCAGTTATCCAGTACAGGGTCTGCATAAATGAATGATTACTGCGTCAGTTACAGACCATTTTCTAGCCTGCCATCTATAGTTAAATGACCGCAAGCTGTTTTTTGGCGATGTTTTTAGTGAATATAAACTTATCCGGTCTGGTGTTCCTTTGGCTAGTGTGGAACCTTGGATATTTTCAGTCTTGACCAATGACATGATTGGCGGCCTAGAAAATTTAAGAGAGGAATTATTTGCTACCTTCAGAGATAGGACGTTCCCAATAGCCTTGACAGAGATCAGAAATGAATACGTGAACAATGCGATTACCGGGTATGATGCTCAGCTCTAGTAAAGCCAAAACTTTGTTGCTTAGTCGATTTTCTGATTCCATGGTGCATTTTGCTAGTTTTAATGAAAAGGAATATTTTACAAAGCTTTTGTTTCACAGCACCTAAAAGTTTATCTCATGGTGCATCCACATGCTTCAGATTCAAATATCAGAATACGGTCCTACTGTCTGGAGGTCAGCAACTTCCCAGAATCATTATTGTTTAGACATGATTGCTCCATGTGGTTTCTTTTTCACAACAATGATAATTACAGGTAAAATGATTGGTCGAATTATAGTGCTTTTCCTTATTCCACCCGAAAACATCTGTTGAGGTGCAACTTTATCACCCTTTCCAATGCCTGCTCTTCGTTCCTTTAACTGTAAAACCATTATGACTTTTGTGGCGATAATATTTACTTTTAGTCATGCACCATTGCCTGTTTTTCTTATTTGTTCCTCTGCTATTGTTTGAAAGTGTTCATTCTTTTGTCAGCTGATGTTTGTTTATTTCTTTTTTTATTTTCGTCTGAATGAAGAAAATAAAAACTAATAAGGATTTTTCATTTATGTGCGGGTCTTCAATTTTCTGGGAGCTTACTTTGCAGTTGAAGGGCTTTTGAGCTTGCTCTTATAAATGTTTGCTCATTTTGAATAATAATGGTAAGGAAATCTTCTCTCCTTTCTTATGAGATTCTGTTTTCCTTCCCTACACCTCATCCAGCTGTCCCTTTTCTACCGCCCTTCCTTTTGCTTTCTCCTTTTCATTTCTATTCCTTTTTCTCCTTATTCTCAACTCTGTCTGTATTTTCTAGCACATACCCCGAGCACTCATCTACGCGCGTATGTTTACGGTCTTAACTCTTCCCCTTTTCTGCAATTCTCCTTTTCCAATTTTTTGCAGTAAATAAAATTTATTTCGCCTTACTTCCTCTCGCTTCCTCTTTTTGGTTCTGTTGTCTTTTTCACCCAAATTTCTTTCCGTTTTTTTCCTGTTTCTTATTCACCTGATTCGCTGCCCTGTGGAAGACGTGTTTTTACTTCTCATTTTCTCCGTGTGGTCTCCGTAGTCATCAGATTACCATCATCATAATTTTTTACTATTATTGTTATTTATGACACTGGAAGCTTTGTTACTATATCGTTATTATGAAAGACCGATGGCTATGATGTTTATATTGCCATTTCTGTTGTTTTTAATGTTACTGCATCCGCTGCTGTTAGTTTATTTTATATTCTTTTGGTATAACAGTTTCCAGAAGTCACTTGTTACCTTGTATTTTCTCTCTCATCAGCAACAGGAGGAAGGTACTCTTCGCTTTTGCCTCTTTAAATTTTGCTTCATATGCAAATTCCTGGAGGTCAAAGATATTCAGGTGTCTCCATGGTAACACTTCCTGAACTTGACAAGTGCTTGCAAGAAAATCTTTAAACCGTGCGCCATTTATACGCGCATGTAATTGCAAATATGTTATTGTGTTTATTCTGTATTCGTGTTATTACACTCTCGATATCTAGAAATAGGCAGGTTTTGCATTTGCAATGAACCATAAAGAGTTAATAGATTAACTACTCTGTGTTTTGATTGCGTAGTTATTAAGAAATCTCTCTCTCTCTCTCTCTCTCTCTCTCTCTCTCTCTCTCTCTCTCTAGTCAGTTTTGTCCTGATTCTTTACCATTTTTGATCTTTCAACGCACGAGTGCATTTTGCGGGCAGACTCCTTTTTCTCTTTTTACGCATTTGCATGTTTAATTTCAGTTTTCATAATCTTTCAAGAGTTAATTCACAATATTCTTCAACTTACTATCCAGCAAACATTAGTGACCAGATATCCAGGTATCTTTTTCCTCCATCTTTCACCTCTCTTCACCTTCGAGTGTCTGTACCTTGCTTTCTCTCCATCCCCTTTATTTCAGTACCTTTCCTCCCCCTCCTCCCCCTCTCACCCTAATGCCCTTGGTCGTCTCTCTCTCTCTCTCTCTCTCTCTCTCTCTCTCTTTCAGTATATCAACCCTCTCACCGCTCCTGCTCCTACCCCCCACCCCTCTCGTGCTCCTGTTTCCCACCTCACTCACCACTTTCCTCACTTAGCAACACCAAGCGTATCTCTCTCTCTCTCTCTCTCTCTCTCTCTCTCTCTCTCTCTCTGTCACTGACCTGTCTCTTTTAGTGCTTTTGTGGATGCATCTTTAGTTATCGATGCGTTTGTTTCACTTTTTTTTTTTTTTTATTCGACTGCAGACTTCACTCACACCATTTGTTGGGGTAATGGCTATCACGAAACATTGCTATAGGTTCTGCTCTCTGACGTTTTAGCTTATGTGCAGAGATAACCACCAAGCCAATTTTACTCCCCCCCCCACCCTCTTCCCCCACCTGCCTCACCCGCCATTCAGCACTATGCCATCCTTGCTAGATCCGTGTTTGGAGAGAAATAGGTAAGTTTTTGCTCTGATTTGCGTGATAAGATTGATCTGGGAAACAGCCTTATTACTGTTTTTGTCGAAATTAGTAGAATTGCGGTAGTGATAACAGACATCAATATTTTTGGAAAAAGTGACTCAAGCAATAATATGCTTCTGAGTGGCAATAAATTTATACTTTTTTTTAATAATTCATTGTTTCCCGTACCTTTTCTGCTTGTGTTGGTGCGTGTATGCGTATGTCGTTTCATGAAGGACATTACAGTTATATAAGGAATAACAAACTCTCTCTCTCTCTCTCTCTCTCTCTCTCTCTCTCTCTGTGTGTGTGTGTGTGTGTGTCGCCTCATGAAGGGTAAAACTCTCCCATTTGAGAAATGAGGGAAAAGTAATTTTCCAGTCCTTTTTTGAAGAAACCTTACTTTTTCCTGTAGGGAGAAGGGCGTTTGCGGTCAGCGAACAGCCGTTAATGAGATGGGAGCATTCAGCAAGAAGTTTTAGACACCATCCTTGCCCCCTTCCCCCTCCCCCTCCCCCTCCTCCTCCTCCCCAACACCTCCCCAGGCACACACCCTCTTATCAAAAAGCTTTGTTAGGGAGTAAGTACTTTGTTTTTATCTTCTCGTTCATTTTTCTGTTAATACAATTCTTTTGTTTACTTTTCGTTAGAAATTGTTTGTAGGAAAAGTTTGCCTTTTAAAGATGTAGTTTATGCTTGTTATATAAGCGCTCTCATACACGTAGAGATTTCGACACACACACGTACACACACAAACACTTTTTCTAATTTCTTAAATGGTTGGTGAGGACTTTGTTGTTATTTTCATTCGTATGTGTTTATTTCTGAGTCTTGCTTTTTGTGCTTATGATGTTCTTTGTTGGTCGGTAGCTTATGTCTCTCCGGCGATTTGGACAAAAAAGATCTCGTGCGTATAATGCGACTGTAACATAAAAATGCCTAAATTTCTTTTCTGCTTCTGTATTTCCATGTGAATGTGAGCGTCTCTTTATCCAGGAACAAGTTTCTCTTGACAGCATTTCTCTCTGAAGGTTCTTGCCTACAGTTTCAGGCGTTGCTTTATTCCCCTTTATGTAAACAAGCATTTACATACATAAAGCATAAAAGAATATGATTAGCAAAATTTTAATACATAATTGAAAAAGTGAAGGTGAAAGCAAATTTCTGATAGTCCAAAAAGGAATTTAAAAAATTACAATTAGATACAAAATTCAGAGGAAAGAAGATAAAGCAGGTAAATGAAGAGAAGCCTTAAAAAGCAGAGAAAACGAAAACAAGCAGGCGACGAGAACCCTTGTTCTTGTAATAACACCTTTTAGCAAAAACTGATCAACCAGACAGAAGTAAAACACAAAGGCTTATGCGAAGCAAATATAAGAATTGCTAAAACAGCAAATTCATTATCGTCAAGAAAAATACGTCAAAGAGTCGTTAATTAAAAATTTTCTGTTTTCGCCGAATGATTGTTTAATGCTACTAACGTTATTAAAAAAGGGTCTGACAAAGTCTGTGAAAAAATTATAACGATGAAGAATTGTGTTTTTCATATGTTGTAGAAATTCATGCCTGGGGAGGCCGAGAAATGTGGTTGTTTTGAGGCACTAGAAGACAGGAATCAATCATTTTTATGAAAAACAACTCAAGGTGATACATCTATTATCTTGATACATCAATTATCTATCTATTTTTATGGGTCTGTGTGTGTGAGCCTTCTGTGAAGGTGCTTGAAGAAAAAGTTAAGTATACCTTAGTTTAACCAGACCACTGAGCTGATTAACAGCTCTCCTAGAGAGGGCTGGCCCGAAGGATTAGATTTATTTTACGTGGCTAAGAACCAATTGGTTACCTAGCAACGGGACCCACAGCTTATTGTAGAATCCGAATCACATTGTAGCGAGAAATAAATTAAACTCATCAATTTAAGTATGAATGTGTCTGGCATATATATATATATATATATATATATATATATATATATATATATATATATATATATATATATATATATATATATATATATATATATATATATATATATATATATATATATATATATATATATATATATATATATATATATAGCCTACTTATATATATATATATATATGTATATATTATTAACGTGAGCGTGAAGAAGAGTGATAGAGATAGAGAGAAACCAAACGGGTCATTAGGTGGCAAATCAAGCTTTAATAAAATAAAACATCCAGTTGTGAAAAGTCGAAAACAATGCCAAGAGATTACAGTAAAATACGTATTGAAGGAAAAGCAGAAGCACAGAAATAAAAACCAAAGAAATGTACATATACGAATAAAAAGCAAGCTGAAGAATTCACAAGTCACAAGAATCATGGCAAAGAGCAATGCACAAGGCAGTATTTGTAATGTTATTGCAGAAGCACCGACGCTCAAGGTAATAAATAGCAAAGGTTCCTCATTTTAACAAATACCTGAGGAACTGGGCATACCAGAACTCTTACGACTATGGTCTGTTTCATAATTAAATTCATAATTAGTATTGTTGGGTGAAAGGCAACTACAGCTTCGTCAAGGATGTTAGAATATAGATTCCAGGTTGATGCCAAAATCCAGACCGCGGAAATAAAATAATGTCAACATCACCAGAACAAGGGATTTGGAACTGGTATAGTGGTTAGTGTCGTGGCATGCCACTCGGCTGTCTCCGGTTCGCGTCTTCCCCAGGGCATAAAAATCACGGTTTCATTATCATGATCAGTTACTGCTGCAGTGTAGGGTCTGCGATGGGAGGTTGAAACCAACATTCTTTGGAAGCTTGAATTTCAGGTCAGTGGCCCCTGTGTGCTTGTTCCATGTGAATAGGTTTCATCTATTGAAATATTAATAATAATAATAATAATAATAATAATAATAATAATAATAATAATAATAATATAATATTCTGATTATTGAATTGATTGAATTATATTCGTAATTACTGTGCAAGAGAAAATTTGAGGATGTGGGTAGCCCAAGTGTCATATACGATTCAGAATCACTCAGTAAAGTGTTATTAAGATAAGCACTGTAAACCATTGAGAACACGGCAAAAGATCGACTAATCTATAAATAATGGTTTTGTCTGAGTTTAATTAACCCCATATGGTGCTTACAACGCCACTTTCTGATCTACTCCACATCTCACTTAAAGCAATCAGCCACTTCATCTTTGATTAGGGAGACAAATAACTCCAAAAAAAGTTGCATTACATGCACAATATACTTTTTATGTTAAAACCCAATATGCTTAACAGTAATGCATAAACATAGGAAAGTTACGAGAAAGCAAGCATACAGAACACCTGGCCGGCTAATTCAAGGCTCACGTAAAAAAAACTATCATCAAATGCTTGCAACTGTTCACGCTGAAAAATAAAAACTTTGAAGGGGATCAAGTTCATAACCTCCAAGGTTAGGAAGTTTGTAACTAACCCTTTCGGCAGATGCCATGCCTTGAAAATTATACAAAGGAATTACCTTCATACGGGAGACATTAAAGCTGAGAATTCTCAGACAAACGAAGACGAAGACGAAACGGCTGTTTGCAACGAGTGATCAATTCTGACCGCATAAATGATCGAAATTTCCAAAGGGAAATAAATAACCTTGTCACTAAAAACAAACAGCGTCATTTCGCTGATTATATCACGACAGGGGACGTCAGTGCTGCCTTTCAGTATATATTCACATATTACTAAATTGCCCGAAAGAGATGATCACCATGCGTAAACTGGCTGCTTAACTTAATTAATATACTCATAATACATCATTTTTTTTTTTGGCAGAATCCTTACTTTATTACTTCTATTCAAAATCAAGCCAAAATATGCAGCTGGCTCAGAACTTATTTCCAATCAGCTATTACAATAATTATTATTTCAAAGATACTCGAGTCTTCCTCTTGAAGCACCGTATTCCTTACTTACACGCTTCAGGCTACCAGTCTCAGGTGTAAAGATAACCTATCAAAAGAAACCTCCATTTTTATGTAAATTTGATCTGTTTCGCAATGAAACCAAGATCACTGCTCCCCAGATGGCTAAGGGACGCCGAAGATCCACAAATATTGCTTAAAAACCACCAGCTGGAATTTTTTAATAAATTTTCTTTGTCTTGGACGCATTGTCACATAGGATGCAGCTGACATCATTCAATGATGATGTAAACCTTGTTTGGCTGGCAACTTAATTTGTTCCATGTCGTTGAGGAAGAAACTGATGCAGTTCTTAAACTGTCATCATGCCTGCAGCTGTTCCCCATAAACAAGTTTTACCTGAGAGATCATAAAACGTCTTACAGGTCTCTGTAGTGACGTTCTCATATGCATATCTAATACACCCCACTATTAGCTCTTTTTCTCAGATCGATATTTTCACTAGCTTCCTCCAATAGAACTTCTGCTTTCCCTAAACCAGTTCCTCAGGCTCACCCACCAATTTTCATTGCGTTTGATCTTTCACTCTCTCTCTTTAATTCTGACTACTTTATCCATCCTTTCATATACCAGCGCGTGATCACTTTGGTCATGCAGCAGCCATTCAAATTTCATTTTTAGTTTTCTGTAAAAGAAGAATATTGAGATGGCTTTTTGTCTGTCTGGCCGCCCTCTGACCTTAAAAACTACTGAGGCTAGGGGTCTGCAAATTGATATGCTGATCATCCACTCTCCAATCATCAGACATGCCAAATTGCAGCCCTCTGGCCTCAGTAGCTTTTATTTTATTTAAGGTTAATGTTGGCCATGGTCGTACGTCTGGCTGTAGGTGCCAACAACACAGGCCACCACTTGGCTGTGGCTGAAAGTTTCATCGGCCACGGCTGAGAGTTTCATGGGCCGTGGCTGAGAGTTTCATACAGCATTATACGCTGTACGGAAAACTCGACTGCGCCGAAGAAACTTTGGCGCATTTTTTACTTGTTTTTTTTATCACAAAGACCATCAAGATATTCCGATTTATTCTACGCCTATGCCCTCAAACTCTGCTTTCTCCTTGTACAGTCTTCCAGTTTGGTGTCATTCTTCCTAATACATTTTCCATCAGTCTTCTCCTCATGTGTCCGTCTTATGAAACTAACTTGTCTTTGTTACATTTATAGCCACAGTTTGTACCCCTCCTCTCAAGCTGAAATTACTTTCTGTATTCGCATTTGCATCAGCCAAATATTGCTCAGATATCCCTTCACCATTATTTATAACATTCACAAACTTGCCAAAACTTTCTCTTCCATTTCCTTCTTCCCAAAACTAACTCACTATATGCACTTTTCATCTATATATCATCCTACATTCTCTCCACATGGCCAAACCACTTCAAGACAATGATTCTTCTTTTCACCTACATTAAACTGTTCACATCTCCATATATCTACTCATCTCACCCTCTCCACCCTTCTCACTCCCCATATTTTGAACAAATTCGTCTTAGCTGCCTCCATTTCTATTTGATGCATTTAGAAGCCACATTTCCCTCCCATAATGAAGACTTTTCTCAATAAACCTTCCATATATTTTAATTTTTTTATATAAATACACCTCTCTTCTCCCGAACCTTTTGCAAAGAGTGTGATTCTTTCCTTTGCTTCACCTAATCAGTGACTGACCTCTCCCCTCATGCTGCAGTCATCCACTGCATTTACTCCAGATTACCTTAGTGTATTAATCACTTCCATTCTTCCACCATCTATCATCAAGAATTGTGTTATTTACAATTACAGTCCCATGCAGAGCATCTGTGAAATTTTGCCACTGACGTCTTTCCTGTATTTTCACTTCCACAAATCTCCACTTATCTCGAGCTTCCCGTCTCACAGTTCCCATCCAATTAGGTCTGCGTCCAGCTTCACTTTAAAGATTTGTCCTTAAATCAATAAAATCTTTTAGACAACTTTTTATTGTAATAACACGATTCTTGTCCATAGAGCAAGATAGATTGTACCAGAACAGTAAGCGAAATCAGTCTCTGATTTCCAAATCTTATTCAGTTTGCCATTGCTGGATGTTGTTGTTCCTAAATATTTGAAAGAATCAGCTTCAGTAATCCTCTCTCAAAGTAATGTTATTTCATCCCTTTGTGGATAATCTTTCCTTATTATTTCTGTTTTTCCAAATCGTAGGTTCCATATCAACGGGTATATGATCCATTCTGTTAGGCACTCTTTGTAAATTCTTGTGATGTTTTATTATTTGATACAGCATCATCTGCGTATCCTAAGATCGTCAAGCTGCCAACGTTGCTCCAGCATGAGCCTTCTCTTTCACCTCCAACCATGATTTTCACTGCGAGACCCTTGAAAAGTGCAAACGGTAAAAGGCGACAGCTCATTGTACTGTGACAACCCAGTATTTACTGCAGTCCCATTTGACAAGACTCCATCAACCTTTAACCTTGCACCTGTTTCTACATTTTCGAACAGTTTTACAAATTAAAAGGAATAATGTGGTGGCGGAGGGCCTTCTGTTATGTTGATCTGTTGATGATGTCAGATGCCTTTTAGTATTCAATCAAAGGCATCAGAAGAGGATTTCTGAATTCTAATAACTGTACTGGTGTTTGTTTCTCCATCTTATTGGTTCCATTTACCAGTATTGTCTTAAGTGTGCTAACTCTCGCTTTCAAGCTCCTGTTCTTACAAGGTCTAGCACTCTTACCAGACTCCAGCTTTTCTTTTCAGTTACTGACTAGGACTGTTGTATCACACTCGCCAGAAACATGTACTTGTAGATTGTACATATTTGAACTTATAAGAACCGAAATCCATAAAATTACGCTGTTATAATAACAAAAAGTTTTTTATGTTTCACGTCTCAGTCACCTAACAAATATGGGTTTGCTTTCAACCTTGAAGGGAAAATTCCTTAATATACTTCTCACTTCACATTTCCAAGCTTCCAGTGGAGAACAAATCAAATGAATTAGTAAATCAATATTATTTAAATCTCTCTCTCTCTCTCTCTCTCTCTCTCTCTCTCTCTCTCTCTCTCTCTCTCTCTCTCTCATATATATATATATATATATATATATATATATATATATATATATATATATATATATATATATGTGTGTGTGTGTGTGTGTGTGCGTGTGTGTGTGTATGTGTTTGTCTGTCTGTCTGTGTGTCAGTAGACCCCAAAAGATTGACAAGGGCGGCAGAATATATCTGCGTAGAACTGCTGATCAGCTATAATAAAACGATCTCGTTGAAAACAAATATGAGAAAAGATAGAGAGAGAGAATACCTACGTGGAAATGCTGACGAATTTAAAAAAGATCCAGTCAAAAGGGAATCTGAGGAGAGAGAGAGAGAGAGAGAGAGAGAGAGAGAGAGAGAGAGAAAATCGATGTGGGTCTCGCAAAACTCATCACTGTGTATTGGGCAAAAGGGAAAGGTTCCTTTTTTCAGGTAAAAGGAATAAAAAAGCTGCATTTCTAAAATGTGAAACAATTTTTTTGCATATGTGTATTTTTTTCTTTCTTTTCCCCTTTTTTTGCATATTTGAACAATTGAAGTTCAATACCATACCAATTGATTTTTTTGTTTCTGGGTGCGATACGATTTTTCAAAGATTTTTATTTATCTTTTTCTCAAAACAGTTTTTCACTTTCTTTTTTAAGGGACCTTGACACGTTTTCATATTTCAAATACATATTTTTCTGGCGTCTTTATTTTTGGAGAGACAGTCACAGAATGTGGGTCTTTTTCTTTTGTTGTCATTATTATTAGTATTATTCTTACATGAATATGAAGGTAATGCTAAATTCATACGAATATTTATAAACCTTCGCATATAAATGCACACAAATATATATATATATATATATATATATATATATATATATATATATATATATATATATATATATATATATATGTGTGTGTGTGTGTGTGTAATGTTTATATATATATATATATATATATATATATATATATATATATATATATATATATATATATATATATATATATATATATATATATATATATATATATATATATATATATATATATATATATATATATATATATATATTTGTAATGTTTATATATATATACATGTATATGTATATATATAAATATATACATATATATATGTATATATATATATATATATATATATATATATTATTTATTTATTTATTTATTTATGAAAAACTGGGTGCAGAAGTTCAATTTTCTCATTTAAACGTCAGTTATAGCTATAATTAGCCAAATAAATGCTCCAAATTTGCAAAACGAAAATAATTCTTGAGAAATATGATAAATCTGCTAGCCAAGAACTATTGTCATATATCAAACACCTCTTTTATCCATAACCGAGAGTTCTCTCTCTCTCTCTCTCTCTCTCTCTCTCTCTCTCTCTCTCTCTCTCTCTCTCTCTCTCTCTCTCTTACCATCCTTTCATTGTTCTTTTTTGCTGCGTTCTGTTGACAATTTAATAGACTGAAAATTAAATAAAATCTTGCTTAATCTCTGTCTTTTTTTCAGTATTGGTTTCATTTCTTCACGATAAAGCAGTCAAGCAAAAAAGGATATTTCTACTCAGGTTATATTATAAAATGTTTTCGATATTTTGAAAGTTATTTAAATTTGGCATCGCTATTTTTTTTAGATAGTAATTACATATAATTTTTACCTTCCTGAATTCAAGATACCGCGAGTTGGCACGAGAGTAATTTCTTTTTTATATCATTGGCATCGCAGTTACTACTTTGAGGTCCAGTATGATTTGTTTGAATTGAGTAAGGCTACGTTTGAAAACAGGCAACTTTGTTTGAACGCCAAACGAGTGCGGTTAAGAGTTCAGGGAGCTTTGTTTTAGCTCCGAGCAGACTCACTTAAGAGCCAGGAATCTTTGTTTGACTTCTTGGCGACCACCTTTGAAATCAATTTAGCTTCGGTGTAACTTGCGACATCTGCTTTTGAGGTCTAATTAGTTGCGTTACGAGATCTAGTTGGTTATGTCTGAAGCCCCTCAACCTGGGTTTATCCATGGAAAGCTTCGTGAAAGATCTAGGTGGTTCAATTTAAGTTAAGCCACATTTGAGAACCGGGAACCATCGCTTGATATCTGTGTGGCTCTGGTTTTGGTCCAGAGAAATTCAAGTACCAGTTTCAGAATGATGTGTTTAAAAGCTCCAGTTGTCTGTTTTTAAAAAAAGTCCTAGCTTTCTTTTGAGCTAAATGAAGCTACACATGAGATCTAGAGAGTTTCATGTAGGTATTACGTGGCTATGCTTGATGTCTAATACTCATGCTCTAACAGATTGGTAGCTTTATTTGGGATATTGATGGTACGTTTGGCTCAAACTGCTAAATTCAATATTCGAACGGTTATGCATAATGTCATGGTAACTCCATATCAGACCAAGGCCAAGGCTGCAATCTGTGTTCAGAACTTACAGCTGCGTTTGATTTTGGCCAATACCTTTTAGACACTGTTCGTCATGCATGAGATCTTTTGAAAGGTTGATTTGAGACGATGGTCCAGAAGGCTCATTTTAGAACCAGTTGGCATCATTTGAGATCCAGGTGTAAGTAACTACTGAATCTATGGGTTCAATCCAGTCTCAAAAGAACTCTGTCTATTTAAATTTGCACCGTCAACGAGAAGTCGTGAATTTGGAAATAAATATGGCATACAGTCATAATATGAAAGAGGTACTGGAAAAGAATGGCTTTATTAATAACCAGGAAGTTCTTGAGTTCGTACAAGTTAGAGGCAAACAGCGCAGCGTGTAGGGCGTTTGAGACGCACTGCTGATGAGTTACTGTGTAAATGTATGGAGCTGCTAATGTTGTGGAAGTCTTACGCTTCAAGGTTCATCCTCGAGTTTGCATCTAGATGTATGTGACGGTGACGGAAGTTTGTTTTCTTACAGCCACCCCTGAATGTTTAAAGGGAGTTTTCAGACGGATGATTGAACTTGAGTTTCATTTGAAATCTGTTGAAGACAGTCATGCAGCGTTGCGGCAAAGCATTCTGTAAGACGTGACCTCTGGAAATATCAAGAGCCCATTCATCAGGACATCCCCCCTACCCCTTCCTTCTCACCCGCATCCCGCCCACCATCAACACCAGCCATCTTCATCTTTTCCTCTTAGATATGGGTAAGGAAGAAATGAGCGTGGCCGGTGTGGCGCTGTAAGCGAATGCTTAAGACGAGGGTTGGGGAGGGAGGGAAGGAGGAAGGGAGAGAGGCCATTGTGCCGTCAGCTAAGGCAAATGACCGGAAGGAATCGGGACCGAAATGTGTTGCAAAATAAATGGCAAATATTCGACGGCATCCAGGTTTTTTCCCTTTCATTCTTTTTTATGTGGGGGATTTGGGAAAGAAAAGGCAAATGGGAAGGCTAAAGAGAATATTTTGGGGTTAGGAGGGAGACTAAGGACTGTTCCTGGAAGAAATTTATGTTAAAATATATATATATATATATATATATATATATATATATATATATATATATATATATATATATATATATATATATATATATATATATATATATATATATATATATATATATATATATATAGTATATACATAATATATTTGTATTTACCTATATATACACTTACATACATATATTCTTTTTGCTTTCATGCTGGCGGAAATATATTCAATCTACACATAGATGGAAAAGCAAATTACCAATAAAGTAAGGGGTCATTTCATTTGCTATCAGAGCAAAATAATGGTCTGGACGTTTCGCAACTATCTCAGTGCCTTCATCAGAGAAGAATGAAAGGAAAAGCTAGGGAAAGGGGTAATTATGCAATCACCGAGCTGGAATAACGACTTATGGGGCTAGCAGGAATAGTAATCCAGGTGAGAAACGTTGATGTTCGAGCCGGAATGATAACCCATTTCATCAGCTCCATTCAATCAGCCGGCGAAGTGGGAGGACCAATGCGTCTCAATGAGTCCGGTGGTCCTGCAGGTGATTTAATGTGGCTAATATAAGCAAATCCTGGTGCTGGAGATTAAATGGAGGTTTTCCTTTTTCATGTATAAAGCTTAGTGGATGGAGGGAGAGCCGCTTGGGGTTGGTTTCATGGTATATACTTCGGTCCTGCTGCTAGTAACTCCCTAGACAGACGATGGCCAATCGTGTATACTGTAGGTAGTGCCGCTTGATGCCACCCTCCTGAAGGGGGCTCGTCAGTTCCTCGACAGACGAGTCCGAGTCCTCACAGCATGTTTATCCAGCTCGGCTTGACAAAGGTGATTTTCTTGAGGAGGGGATGCGACATCTACTTCGCTAAGTAATATACGGAGGTTTTATATCCGTCGTAGTGCCAGTGGGATGGACGTCTGAGCTTTTAATTTTAATTCGCCCATCATCGTTGTTTCTCTCTCCACTGATCTGGTTGTCGTGCCAACGGTTAATTGTCTCCTTAATGACCGTTCCGACTGTGCTATCGGGGAAGCCGTTAACCGCAAGTTGCTGGGAGACTCTTCACGTCTTGCGGGCGGAAGTCCAACTGCTGCCAGGGAAGGCACAGAAGGTCGACTTCAGGTAACGGCGGGATATTAACTGGCACCGCAAAGGCAGTGCATACTATTGATGCCATTGCTGTAGAGACTCAGAAGGACATCCATCAGTGGGAGCTGGTTGTTATCACTTCTCTCTGTCGTGAAGTGTAGACCAAACTCGGCCTCAAAGGTGTCCGCGATATGTGAGAGGGCATAGATTTTTCTTGCTTTTGTATTTATTTTCTGCTATCGATTGCCCGACTCAAGATAAGTTATCTGGTCTCCATTTGACGAAGGAGCCGAGATAGTCTAGGACGTTTGCACGATTATTCAGTATTTTAAATAATAAAAGAATTTCCTCAAGTGATTGGCAAAAAAATTTACTTTTACAGCTACGAGGTGAAGATAGAAAATATTTTCCAGCTTGACTGATGTGACGAAAGTTTTTTACACAGAGGTTTCATCCAGGATTTAGCAGTCAAAGTATGACTGTGGAAGTGACCATTGTCTTGTTTTTCTCCGAGTCCCCTCACGCTAAGGGAATCATTAATATATATATATATATATATATATATATATATATATATATATATATATATATATATATATATATATATATATATATATATATATATATATATATATATATATATATACATATATATATGTATATATATATATTATGTATGTATGTGTGTGTATTAGAGAGAGAGTATATTTTTATTTAAAGTATTTTTGCAATTAGATTTTTATCATATTATATACATTTGGAGGGTGCAAACAAACTGGACCAAAAACGACCTCTTAGCGGTGTAATAAACCCATAAATTGCACGAAAAAAATGGGCTTCATAAATGCTTTCTCCATTCATATTCATTTTTTGACTCCAAGTTTAGGGGAAGCAAATAAAAAAAAGTCAGTGCTAATTATATAGGAATAAGATTTTGCATGGGTATGTACAGTAAATACGACCGAGCACATCTGCAGTGAATGCAAGTATCATATTTGTATAAGTAAGCGAGGATGGCAGAGAGATAGATTTTTTGTGAAATTAATGAACCTCTTAATTGCGAGTTATAAATGAGTGCTAAGATCATTACATTATCGCTAAATATATGAAGCACCGATGAAGCTTTTGAAGATTATTTCCAGGCTTCCAATTAACTTGGCGACTGGCAAATAAAAAGTTATTTCCCTGACAACAAAATCCCACTTTTGAGATGAAGCGGGTTTCGTTAGATAATGATTTTTTCTTATTTTGACACGCTCACACAAAATGGAAATAAATATTAATATACTTCGGTAGTCATTGTAATATTGAATCTTGTAGAGACTCCACAGTAAACAGATTCTTCCCAGGTAAAATTGTGCTTGAATCATTTGTAAGATTTGAACATCAGAATTATGCTGAGTGTAACCGTGAAAAATGATATCAGTCACAAGAGAGAGAGGTCGAGAGAGAGAGAGGTCCGGGGTCTGGGATTGCAGAAGCTAGAGGAAGAGTCTGCGAGTTTTGTTGCGGAGAAAACTGAAATTGAATGTAAATAATAGTATATTTTTTAGGGTAAGTGAAAAATCCAGGAAGATATGGGATTGAATTGTCCTATGAATAAATGAAGAACAGAAGCAATAGATTCGTGTAAGTACTATGGAGTAAATCCAATGGTAAAGGACAGATGAGGTTATTCATAGAATAGGTGAAACAAAGAAGGTAGAAGGCGTGAGCAAAGATTTAGAGAAGAGTCTATTAAAGCCAAAACTTCAATGTCTGAAGGGGTTGCTGAGCCAACTCTCCTCTATGGAAGGAAAATGTGGATTCTGAATGCAGGTGAAAGAATAAAGTTGAAGCTATGGTGATGAACCGTTTGTGTCTCGCATTTGGAGTAATAGGGGATGAGAGACGTGCTAGAGTGGCTAAAAGGTTAGCACATGTGAAAAGATAGATCAGTGCTTTTGAGATGGTTTGATCATTTGATGAGAATGGAGGATAATAAATTTGTATAAATAGTGTGTGATTCGGAAGCGCTAGGAAATAGGAGAAGAAGACCTCGAAAGTGCTGGATAGATGTAGAGGAAGTCATTGGTTCTAAATACCTTTATATCAAGGAAGTGGGAGAGTGTGTGCATGATAAAGATCGAATCCACAAACGCTTTTGGTGGACTCAATGCGCTGTTGACAAACCACCTGTATAGGTCTGCCAAGTAAAATATTATCTAGAAGTTTACTGAATCTGGGGTTCATCCTCGATTCAGCAATTTAAAGTATAAATAGCCATAAAGGGTAGTAGTCTTCCAAGGCTGCAAAAATTTTGGCTGTTAGCTCCAAACACTAACTTCCATACCCCCAATACACTGTTTAAGATCAACAGATGAAAGAGTACTTTTAATTTATGGAACGTCTCTGTATTGTTTCCCTCGGTGGAAAACGAGCACCTTAACCACTGGATAATGCTCTTATGTGTGCGTGTGTGTGTGTGTGTGTATATATATATATATATATATATATATATATATATATATATATATATATATATATATATATATATATATATATATATATATATGTGTGTGTGTTTTTGTGTGTACGTATATATGTGTATATGTATATATGGGTACTGTACGTGTTTGTCTTCATATTTAGTTATTTTACCTGTATATTCGGAATGTAACGAGATTCAAATGATTTGCACATGCGAGAGACTTCTCCGTGTTCGTTCATTCATTTGTTCGTGAACCTGGAAGGAGGCAAATTCAGAGCGAGGCTGGTTTTGTTCAGAGAAGGAAGAATCCCCCACCCCCACCCAACCCCACCCCATCACCACCTCTTCTCCCTTCCCCGTCGCGTCGGCTGATAGAACTACGCCAGAAATACCTTGCAAAAGCAACGGTTGTGAGGCATTTGAAGCAGCCGCTCTAAATAAGTCAATTTCCGACCCCGAGACTCTCGTATGCCTAGCACGATCAGGCGGCCTCACTCCGGGGGAAATTCTGTGTTGTGCGAGGCGCCGACAGAGACGAGATGCCTTGCGGGGGTTGCTTGGGGTGGTAGGGGAGGGGTTGCCCCTAACTGGAATTAAATTATTATTGCTGTTGAAAAGCAAGAAGTGACACTTTGCTGATCAACAATGCATAGGTACATGAATAAACTTGGAAATAAATCACAAATATATTCTTCAATCAGATCATAAAAACTTGCAGAAGCCTTTGGGTAAAACAATCTTCCTTCCTCTGTCAGAATATTAATTATAACCCTGATACACGTGAACAGATAGTGCTCTACTGTATAAGTATGCAGTATTTTCATATGATTTCTAGAGAGAGTTTCAATAATCCAAAGTATACTTAGAGCTTCAGGTCAATAAGAACAAAGATATCGTCCAAATAACTTGAAATGATGAACTCGTCTCGGATGTAAAGAATATCAGGAACATCTTGAACTTGACTGAATGTGATGTCACAGCCGACGAGGTCATGCTTACAGATCAAAGGCAGTTGTGGAACTTATGCTGGAAGGGTAAATGTGACCTTGAAAATCATAAACCTAAGAGTCTCTTTGTAACAAAGACGTGAGCAGCAATTAACTGCGGCACATATTTGATCTTGGTTGTCTGTATTTTGTACTGTGGAATTACGGTAGTTCATACGATTTGCTCTTATCCATTTGATAAAAGCGCAATCAAAAATACTTTCATATCTTCACAGATAATATAAAACACGAATAGAATTATCCATATTTAGAAACTTGTATGGCACCAGATGAGAAAACCTAATTATAAACTGAGCACTGTTTTGAATTTCGTTAACGGATTGTCAAATCAAAAACTCAACATTTTCAGACAGTTATCGTTGTAACTCATCCAGGTTTCCCTTGGCTTCGTGTTCTCTTAGTCTTTCCGGTATGCATTTAGGCAAATCCTACACTAAACGATCATCGTTTCAAGACGTAAATAAAGCCTCAGACCAACCCTCTAATTGTTTAAGTTAAAGTGTTCAAGAAGATCTAAACATTTTCGTGGCATTTCATCCTGTATATCTTCCTCGAATGCATTGCACACCAGTCCTTAGGAGGGTGATCTGGACTTAGATTAAGATATATTTTCTGCATTTGACTAACATTGAACCCAATAAATACATGGAAATTAACTCTTAATCATTTCCCAGCATATGATAAAATAAATTTGTGCTTGGAGGGACAAGAAACCAATTTTTGTGTTTTAAGATACCGACTGTCCATTTCATTGGTAATGAATTAATACAGATAAATCGTTTTATGTAAAGGATGGTAGAGGCCTACTTTCATTATCCATCTTGCGCATAAAAAAATAATCGAGAAAAAGGAGCGAAAAGAGAGAGAGGACCAACCCTGAAGGAATCGATAGGCCTTCATCTTAAAAAACAAATGATTGGAATCAGAAAAACTGAAGAAGGGAGAGAATTCCAGAATGACCTGTCCTAAATAAGCTATCCATTTTTCGCCAATTCTGACAAAGTAGTTGATGTTTTCATTAACGCACTATATTTCTTATTTCACTGATATTAAAATTAGGCCAGTCTGAGGAAACAAGTGAAATGTCAGTATGCTCAGGTTTCCTTTAGGCATCACCAACAACTCTGCAGTAGATTATATTATCATTTTCTGTATAGGTTAACCAGATTCTAAATGAGTGACGTATTGCGAATGTACATTCATATTAGGATCATAATTGTACGCATAAGCTTTCAGTGAGCCAGTACGTTATCAAATTTAATCTGTTCTTTGAAATTATCAAAGGGTAGAGAATATTCTGAGACGCAGCTACCTCCTGGAATGGCTGACATGCCTGCACCACAGCATCCTGCTTTGGAGATGTTAGGGATATTCTGGCAATGCTACTCAAACTTTGGAAATCTTTTCGTGTCTTCGTTCTCCAAAATTTTTAATCTCTTTCAAAAATGGAGTTCTAACGCTTCATTTACTCCGTCAGATTGGGCCTGATAAGGGCATCAAGTTGTAAGATTATTTATCTTATGACTTGAGACAATAAGTCTCTTCTGCCAAATCAAGAGTACTACAGATATGAGGTGGCCTTGTGCCGTAGACAGAAATGTCATAAAACTCGAAGCCTAAAGAGGAAATTCATCGTACAATAACGGTTTATCTGTTTAACAGAACCACGCCATGTTTTCTACGCTGTCTCAGAGAGCATAACGCACTAGTAGTTAGAGTTTATGTGAACGCAACTAAACAAAAACCCGGAATATTCACTATTTTTCTTATACTTAGAATATGGTGTACAAGATAGCAGCAAAGTTTATAATAATAGTTAAGAAAATTATTTTCAAAGGACATTTACTATATTTCTTTGGCTATAAATTGTTGTTCAACACATCGTTTTCCATTAATGGAATGTTTAGTAGAACACTTCTAAAAGAGAAGAAAAATATTAATTAATTCTTTGAAGCATAAATTGGGATATTTTGTACTGGAGCAAAGAATTTTCTGAATTTATTCAACATGAATATGCATATAATAACAAGCAAAAGAATGTGTTTTTACATTATTTAGAAGTAACTCGGTTTTCCAAAGGAAAGAAAAGTGAACACAAGCACCCGGACAGAGCTGAACACCTGCATGTAAAAAATACAAAGAGAAAAGATTTCCTCCCAGATTTGTGACGGCTTTGTTGCCATCACAAACGTTTTCATTGATATAATATAAAAACGTCAGTTTTGTTATGAGACTTCTTGAAATCGTCACTATATCCGCAATGAGATAATCGTTCATGCTGAATCTGACCTTGACTTTATATTGGATGAAAAAAATCTAGTTGTCAAGTTGAATAAGGAAAAGCAGCTAGCCTAGAAATAAGAAAGAAAGTGTAGCCAGTGAAAGTAAGCAAGGAAGAAGTGTAGCAGACCCACTTGCTAGACGGTTGTTCTAACTGCAAAAACAGTTTTCTCTTGTACAGCTTGCAGAGGTTTTAGAGATACATCGGTATGAATTTGTCGGCTGGATGCCTCTCAAGGGGTCAGCGTCACTGAAACAGCTAAAGGCCTACCACTTCTTGCCCTTCGGTTTTGAGTAAAGGTCAAATATCTCTGAATCCAAGGTTAAGTCTGTTTTGACTAGTTCAACTTGTATTTATTATGGTGAGGCGGCTTACTGATTGAAATAACCTGGATTAATGTGCAAAACGTGAGAGATGAAGACAACGTCACTGTGCTGGTAGGTTTCTTCACCTGAGGACTAATTTGTCCTACAGGATTTGAAACCCAGAGACAGTGAAGATGTACCATGTTTCAAAAGTCAAAGGTTCGATGAAGTTACTCTTCGATTTCATGATTTTTATACTGGGTATAGAAAATACCAAACTGCTTTATTTTTCCTCCCTTCGATACTAATGCTGTTATATATTATCTCTCCCTCCTACGACCTAAATTCCCACGAATGTCGATTCGCCAGTGCTGATACATTACTAAGTGAAACGAAAAAATTCCCCTAATCACGTTCGACAGCCATTACTCAACATTTTCCAAGTGTTGAATTAGCGCATAAGGATACTTATGGGTCAAAGCAGTTGTGTATCGTTGTAGGGATGAATGTTTAGATGAGCTAGATGTAGGTCCATGGTGTAGCACATAATCAATCCATACATCGTAAAAGTTAGGTGCTACTAATCTACAGGTAATCAGGTAATGAGTATCGCAGTTTGTGCCCGCAAGGCAGACGTTCTGCTGCTGAGGCTTCTCTACCGGTAGGTCAACAAAACAGGTTTTCCACACGTTACTAAACGGTGATTTCGCATTTGCTGAACGAATACAGCAGCGACCTCCACACGGTTGTTCTCTGAAACCGCCTCCTCTTAGGGGAAACGATCTGTTGGTAGAAGTCACAATTGATCGTGTGTATGATTATTTTCATGGGTCAAATTTTGCTTAATCAGATATATATATATATAGTGTATGTAAAGGCGCACACACACACAGTATATATATATATATATATATATATATATATATATATATATATATATATATATATATACATATATATATATGTATATAAATATATATATACACACACACACACACACACACACACACACACATATATATATATATATATATATATATATATATATATATATATATATATATATATATATATATATATATATATATATATATAATCATGAAGCTACAAATGTCGCTTAATATCGAAATCCACGCTACCTCGGTATATCTCCGTTGGAGAATTGTCGCCGAAGGGGAATTTATATAAGTGATAAATGAATTGGAATCGTGGGGAATGGCTCAATGGTTTACGTCAACTGGAGTCGCTGAATAGGCTTTCGTCGCGGGTTCGTGTCCCCACGATTCCAATTCATTTATCACTTATATAAATTCCCCTTCGGCGACAATTCTCCAACGGAGATATACCGAGGTAGCGTGGATTTCGATATTAAGCGACATTTGTAGCTTCATGATTGTATAAAAATCACGGTGTGATAAAAATTTCATATATATATATATACACCGCCTTAAACAGTTCAGTTGCTTTGTGGAGGCGACATTATCCGAATGAGAAATATACAGGAGTGATTAATGTACATGAAAATGTATAAAAGTTGTGGCGAAAAGTTTGAACCGCAGGAATTATACTCTGAAAGAAAAAGAGGGAGAATTAGAAAGTTTTAGGGGAGAGTTTGTCCTTTCTTTTCGGTTTCTTATCTCCAAGAATTGCTCTTTCTCTCTCTCTCTCTCTCTCTCTCTCTCTCTCTCTCTTTCTCTCTCTCTCTGTTCATCTATTTAACTCTCTCTCCCTATATAAAGACATGAGCCGAGTTCGAGTCTCCGGCCAGCTAATGAAGAATTAGAGGAATTTATTTCTGGTGATAGAAATTCGTTTCTCGCTATAATGTGGTTCGGATTCCACAATAAGCTGTAGGTCCCGTTGCTAGGTAACCAATTGATTCTTAGCCACGTAAAATAAGTCTAATCCTTCGGGCCAGCCCTAGGAGAGCTGTTAATCAGCTCAGTGGTCTGGTAAAACTAAGGTATACTTAACTTTTTTAACTGAGCTTCATAGTGTCCCCTCTCATTAGTACTATAGTTTATGACCAATGAAAACCCACACCCTAACTTTTCCAGTATGGTTATCCAATGCTCTGTATTTTTACAAAGTAAGTTCAGTCCTAATACGGTATTTACTCAATGTTATGTCTTACGAAATTATTATTAAATATGTAGCCTATGAATATTTTATTTCTTGTTTAGAAATAGCAGGTAACTTAAATTGTCTATATGTTGTTGGAATCAAAGACAAAATAAAAATGAATTACAGGCCACATAACATTTCATCAGATCATGGATAAGTCTCTGTACAGTAAAACTTCTTTACCATTAGCTCCTTCAGACACCTACACAGAAGACTCATCATCTGAGAATCAGCCCCACTGAGACACGCTGCTCCATTCGGACAAATCTTGGCCCTTCCTTTCAAATACCTGTCTAGCCTATCAGGTTAACTCTCCAGTTCTTTCTCTGCCTCTTCCTCCAACAATTCTTAATTATGCACTCCTGTGTTTCATCATTCATGAGGGAACCATCTCAAAATACTTTGATCCATCCTTTCACCTTCGCTAACTTGTTTACCTTTTTTACAAATCTCCACCTTTTTCACCCGGTCAGTTCTTCTAACAATGCTTCTGCTATGAAAGCAGTTCATCACAACAACTTCAGCTTCAGTATCCACAGTTCACTTCCGTAAAGGAGAGATGACTCAACAATTACTTCATATATTGGAACCGTGGCGTACATAGATTTTCAAGCCTCTTCCCAATCATTTGCAAAGCATCTCAGTACCTTTCTGCTTCACCTAATCCTTGACTAACCGCATCTCACATTCGACCTTCATTCGTTGTGTTTACTCCTGATACTTACACGCATCAGCCATTTCCATTCTTCCACCATCCATATTTACAGTATATCTATTGCTCCAACCGTCTAGTTTTCATTTATTCTCATGACACGAGTGTCTCTGTCATTTACCATCAAACTTCTCCTCTTTCAGACACTTCAAACTCTTTTACTAGTTCCTGTAGTTTCTCTCCACTAATCCCTGTCAACTGTGTATCCTCTGCAACCGTCAACTGTTTCATACTCTACTGATGACTCATTTCCTATGCCAGAACTTTGCACCTGCACCTTTCCTCTTCACTGACCATATATATATATATATATATATATATATATATATATATATATATATATGTATGTGTGTGTATGAATGTATGTATATATATATATATATATATATATATATATATATATATATATATATATATATATATATATATATACATACACAAATGTTTGCATATATATATATATATATATATATATATATATATATATATATATATATATATATATATATATATATATATATATATATATATATATATATATACATATTACTGTATATAATGTATATGCATATATACACTTACATATATGTATATACATATATAGAAATATAAATATATATGTGTGTGTGTGTGTGTGTGCGCGCGCAAACATCTGTGCCTGGCTTGCATACAAATGACAACAAACCGCGTACACGCATGAACAGAAACATTCAGGTAACATGAAAGCTGAAATATAGCTGGGAATTCTTTCTCTTTCTGCATATGTTGTGATATTTTCATACCGCTGTTTGACACATCTGCAGGAATTCTGACTGGCCCTTTCAAAACCGAAACTTAAAGCTGATGGCAAAGGTCGTGCGTGTGTGTGTGTGTGTGTGTGTGTGTGTGTGTGTGTTTGTGCGTGTGTCTTTGCTAGTTTGGAGAGAGAGAGAGAGAGAGAGAGAGAGAGAGAGAGAGATTTACATTTGTAACGTTATTTGGTGTATATTTAGTCACTGTGGCATTATTTTTTGTCAATATCAAAGATAGGCAGAGAGAGAAGCGAGAAAGAGAAAGAGATTCGGGTTCTTGGTTTTTTTTATTTAGAAGATATTTTATTTTTCCGCCCCATACTCCCATTTTACTGTTATAATTGTATCTAATTCTTTGCGTATTATTACCTATCTTACAGAGAATGCTCTTTTATTAATCTGACTTGTGCAAAGTTTTTCTTCATAGCCCAGATCTTATGGCTTATGATATAGCGATAAAAGTGAAAGCTTAACCCCAGTTTTAACCAAAACTCCGCGCAAGCTAGATATTAGGTGAAACAGAATATGGTGCAATTTCTGCCAGTTTTTATGTAATGACTGAACATGATTTTCAAAAATTATCACTTTTGTGACAACCTTCATGGCAGTTTTTACCGTCTCTTGTGCCAGGGTGGAAATCAGTTCCAGCGTTTGATCGTTTCTGTCACCTTTTTGGAAAAGTCCTTTAAACAATCTTGTGAAGCGTGGGCTGTTCTCATTTACACAATTTTCAGTAATAGTCATAATGTTGATCTTTGGACGGTATTTACCAGTTTATTTCAAGATTTGGCAGCATTTGCAATTAACAGCAATGTTTATACATCGAAAGCTACATCACATTTATGGTCATGTTTTGTCAAATACATTTCATTCTCAAAGCAATCTTTGGGTTGCCTTCAGTGCTAAATAGACAGGTACTGTAGAGGCACCTTGTGGTCACTTTTGGGCAGGTTTCGAGTGTTGCCGCTGATCTTCAGGCGTTTTCATAATTTTGTGTGTAATACAACCGTTCTTTTGAGCATTACTTTCCCATTTCCTTTCAAGCTGTTCCGAAATTCTCGAATACCTCTGTTTAGTAACAATTCAATTTATAAATAGAAACAAAACGCGCCGATATCACTGACGTGCTTCCTGTACAATGGAGGCTAATCGTAACTAAGCGTTAATTCATTGCATGGTATTTTGTTTTTCTTTATTTATTTTGTTATACTTACACACACACAAACACACACATGTACAGTATATATGACATATATATATATATATATATATATATATATATATATATATATATATACATTTATATATATATATATACACATTTATGTATATAATATCAGACATATATATATATATATATATATATATATATATATATACAAAAAATAAACCATACCACTTCAGGGAAATACCTAAAAAGACGAACAAGCCAGATCCCTTGTGATCACCATCGATCACACTTTTTATTCCTGAAGGAGGCAGGGAAATCATAACACTTACCATAAAAGGCATAAAATAAACAAAATAATATATATATATATATATATATATATATATATATATATATATGTATGTGTGTGTGTGTGTGTTTGTGTATATATGTGTGTATATATATGTGTGTGTGTATGTACATGAGTGTGTGTGTGTGTGTTTGAATATATATTTATTTCTTCTCGTTAGCATCTAAGGATGAGTACAAGACTAATCATGTGAGGCTAGTCTTTTAATTATCTGAATACGTTCGTTTTTACATACCCGGTAAACTTAGGTGATCGTATGAAGAATTTTTGTCATTATTTTTAATTACTTTTATGAGGTTTATAACTTAAGGAATTCAGGCTTTTATCTGGTGTATTAAAGAATGAGATAATTAAGCACCATAACAACTGTACTTTAGAGAAAAGGGTGGTTGGGGGGAGAGAGAGAGACTCACTTTCTTCATCATTTGGTCTCTCTGTTTTCTTATGCCCTTTTTTCGGTTATGCCTTGAATATACAATCCGTCAGCTGTCATTTGAAAACGGTTGTTACAACTACAAAAATAAGAAACCCTCTTCATTCATTTCTGCCTGCTGCTGAATTTCCACGGTCATCTTACAATGTAGCTCTTTCCTAACAAGTCATTCAGTTAATAAAATGATGTAACGCTGTCTCACGATTGATTAAAACATTTACTGAAGCCATCGATTTATGAGTGTTCCATGTACATAGAACTTATGGTTGCTTTCTCAGAACATGCAAGTAAAGCCTGGAGAATGTGTTTCCTGTTTCTTGTTTCTGACAGTGTGTTACAAGAAAGCCACGCTGGAATTTAACAATAGTTTTATTGTATATTTGACGTTTATTCAGACTCCTTATCATGAATGACATAATGGAAACCAGGCCTGATTAGAGAAATCACGCTGAAATTATTTATTTTAAATTTTCATGTAAAACACCGCAATTTCTTGTGCTTCAGTCAGTCGATTCAACCGCAAGAATAAAACACCTTGAATTATATGACAACACCGTTATGAATTATCTTACTGCAGTTTATCTCCTCATCTTCTACTTTTCTCCCCCATTCTTCCTCTTGTCCGTACCAGTCCTTGACCAGAGAAAGGTAGTAAGATGTCGGCCTTCAGCCTCTTCATTGAGAAAAACGGACGGGAATTTCAGCCTTGTTTTCAAGTTTATCAATTATTGCAACGTTTGAGAGATATTCAAAATATAAATTTAAATAGGTTAATCAAAAAGAAAAATTGGTTTTGTCCTGTGTAGAATGGCCTGTGATATGTTTAACTGTATTGGACGGGAGATATCACGCCAATTGGAACTTTCCCATCCTTTCGTTACTGTACATAGTTTATATAAGTATCTTGTTTTATTTATACTTTAATCCCTCACTGGATGGGTCGATATCGTACTCTCCTAGCACTCTCCTAGGCCAGTGAAGAATTAGAGGAATTTATTTCTGGTGTTAGAAATTCATTTCTCGGTATACTGTGGTTCGGATTCCACAATAAGCTG
Organism: Macrobrachium rosenbergii; assembly: GCF_040412425.1. NCBI lineage: Eukaryota > Metazoa > Arthropoda > Malacostraca > Decapoda > Palaemonidae > Macrobrachium > Macrobrachium rosenbergii. The sequence continues at coordinate 5,980,316 of NC_089748.1, forward strand.
TAGGTCCCGTTGCTAGGTAACCAATTGGTTCTTAGCCACGTAAAATAAGTCTAATCCTTCTGGCCAGCCCTAGGAGAGCTGTTAATCAGCTCAGTGGTCTGGTAAAACTAAGGTATACTTAACTTCCAAAAGTTTAGATAAGCACACACACGTATATATATATATATATATATATATATATATATATATATATATATATATATATATATGTATATATATATATATATATATATATATATATATATATATATATATAGTTCTAAGAAGAAATTTAAACCGTAAAAGTAAATAAATGAAGCAAGTTTTCACGATACTCGCGTATGAGGTCTCGACCTGACATAAAATGAACAGTCCCAACACTAAGCCATTGACCCGCAAAGAAGGCCCAGTAGTGTTTGCGTGCACGGAATACACATTTCCTTGAAATATACACTAAAATATGAGAACAGATAGACAGGAAGATGTGCGTGCTGTATTATGCAAAGCTCAGTCATTGTGTACAAGTGTGTGGGAGCAAGGAGGGTCTTAACCGTCTGTAACTCATTGTAACGGAGAGCGTTTTAAAGCAAAGCAAGAAAGTTACAATGACTAATGCACACTTTATTGAAGAGACAGAGGGAACGAAGTTTGATTAAGAAGAAAGGAGGAAAGAGGCTGAAGGAAGAAAGAAGACAGCGAGAGAAGGAAGAGTAGTCTCACAGAAATTGGAATAAAGAGTCTTTTCCATCCAGCGATTAGTTGCTCTCTCCGTGAAGTGTTTTTGGGTAGGAGGGCGGGGTGGCGCAGGTGGGGATGGGGTGGGGGGTGAGGGGAGTGAACTACTTTGTTTAATTTTCCCTCGCGTTAAACCTTCTGCGAATAAACTTGCATTTGCTTCCCCCACCCTAACCCCTCCCTCTCATCTCTCTTCCCCTGTGTCCTCCCCCCCCCCTCTCTGTAGCCTATATTTTTTCTTAGGGAAATTTAAGGTCTTTCGCACTTGTCTTGCCTCTCTCTCTCTCTCTCTCTCTCTCTCTCTCTCTCTCTCTCTCTCTCTCTCTCTCTGCGCAACCTCTTTGCAATAATCTACAAACCAATTATTTCTCTAATAGATACAAGGGGTCCCGAACATTATCGGAAACTAATAATAACTGATAATTTTTTAGCGAAGAAAAAGATAATTGGTATAGAAATTAAGAGATGTTACCAAATGCTCATTTTGGAACTGAAGCAACTTGCTTAACCAGGCAACTTTATTTTCTTGCTCAGAGGACCTTACAAAATTATATTTACTTGCATGTTGTTGTCTCTGAATGCTTTTTCTTGTGCGTTTGTTACTGGTTTCGGCCTTATCTTCTGAATAACTGATTTTCACGTTGGGAAAGGCAATTGCTTCGTAATGAACTCTTAATGAATTTCAAGCCTCGCTGCTTATGCTGGGGAGGTTGACATGTTTATTTTTAGGCTTGTTCAGTGCCGTTGGTTAGTATTCCAATATCTGTTTCCCCTTATACTGCCATTCCTCACTTTTATTTATCTCTTTTTACAGCCACACAAATATCCTCAGAATTTAAGTGTCTCTTTAAAAAGCAGTTTATGTCTCGTCCCCCACCTCCCGGTATTCAGCTTACTCTTCACATTACACGTTCTTCATTCGGTCAAGGGGCCCGGTGCTCGGCGGGTGCAGCGCTGCAAGCATGGTCCCGTGTGTCTCTGTTGGCCCAGGCACTCGACTGTGTATCTGATAATGAAACGACTACGGTGGCTCACATCCAGAGAGAAGGCTAGAGGCCAGCAACCTCACCCCACAAAGATTTGCTGAAACCCGGAACGTCAGCACCCGGAGTTACCCTCGAAGAAGAAAAGTTATCCTTATATATATATATGATGATTATTATCAACGTGATTCATTTATCACACATTACCACAGGTGAAAATAAGAAGGACCTACACCCTGTTTCTTATTTTTCAATATATATATATATATATATATATATATATATATATATATATATATATATATATATATATATATAGATAGATAGATAGATAGATAGATAGATAGATAGATAGAGATAGATAAAACTTAGTTCAAGTCAAAATATCGAACAAGACTGGTGTACAAAGCTTCATCAGCTGCGCAAGTTCTATTTGCCAACACAGTTCAATATTCATCATTAATATTCCTTAGTATAAATTCCTAAGTCCAGCGCAGGTTGAATAACCACACACACACACATGTGTATATATATACATGTGTGTATATGTGTATAAATATATATATGAGTGTGTGTATGAATGTGTGTGTGACATCAGCAACCTCATTTCTAGACTTACAAAGAACCGGAAGGATAACACCTTGCGCCACCCCTAAGAGGAAGGCGCATGGTGATATACATACATACATACATACATATATATATATATATATATATATATATATATATATATATATATATATATATATATATATATGTGTGTGTGTGTGTGTGTGTGTGTGTATGTATATATATACATTATATAGTGTGTGTGTATATATATGTGTGTGCGCGTGTGTGTGCATGTGTGTGTGTGTGGATTACTATGTGTTTCATTGCGTCGAAGAGAACTTGAGCACAGGTGTACTGAAGTAACCGTTTTATTTTGGTTCATTTGTCACCCGTAACGTCCGTAGTGGCCAAACCATCTGATTCGCCTACCCGAGTCAAGTCTATATAAAAACAGTTGCTTGTCGACCGAATTCCTTGTATAAATACTGCCTATGCCATAGTTACACCTTCCTTCATTCAGCTGTGTGCATGACACGTTGTGGCTCTCCGAGTTTTACTTTCATAAGTCCTTCATAAAAAGTGAAGTTCGTGAACTCAAATACTTTCACTGAATCGATGTGCAAGTGTTATTTACAGCGGACATTGCTCTGCTTGGCGAACTGAAAGTTGGTTGATTTTGTAGCCGAGTTTGTACGGTATATATTTATATATATGTATATATATATACAGTATATATATATATATATATATATATATATATATTATTTATATATATATATATATATATATATATATATATAAATATATATATATATATATATATATATATATATATATATATATATATATATATATGTATATATATAATGTATATGTATGTGTATTTATATATATATATATATATATATATGAGTATATGTATATATATAATGTGTGTGTATGTGTCTTTGTGTGTGTGTGTGTGTGTGTGTATCTGGACAGTGTTTGTCATCAACGTTTCTTTCGTCAGACTTTGGAAACATTTCATTGTTATTATTCGGAAGAATGAAACGAGGAAAATGTCCCAAAACGAAAGTGTTCAGAAGAAACAAGAAAACAGAAACAAATACCTTCACGCTACGCACTTAGTTATGACGTCACTCTGTTATAGAGAGGGGGACATAAGGGAAGAAGGGCGACAAGGGGAGGAGAGGCTGAGGGGGGGGGTTCTTACGGGAGGGAGGCTGAGGAGCGCGAGGTTCTTAAAAGGATGCTCTTTCCACACTGAACCCTTTTCTTCGAGACACTGTTTCAAAAGACGATTCACACCCCCCCCAGCCACCCCCTCTCTCCCCCCCCTCACCTCCAAGAGGTGCGAGAGTGTAGGTGATTGGAACCTATAACTTCATAAATTAGGACCACGGGAAACTTAGCTAAATGCCATAACTATTGATCTTTCCAAGAACTCGGGGAGAGGGCCAAACGGGAGGCCGGGGGCGGGGGAAGGCTCGTGCTATACGTCCGTGTATGCGGACGCAATCGAATGTGCGTAGATATATCATTGCGTGAAGACGCATGCGTACGCTTTCCCCAATGCTCCTAGTGTTATTTGACGCAATGTGCGTGCGTCGTTTATAGATTCTCTCTCTTCTCTCTCTCTCTCTCTCTCTCTCTCTCTCTCTCTCTCTCTCTCTCTCCTCTTTTTGTTCCATAACCAATGTTGTGCATATTTCATCATCTCTTACTTTCATCTTTCACTTCTCTTTGACTTTCTTATTCTCCTCTTCACAACTCTAAGATTCTGTCCTTCAAGGTGATCAGTAAGAAAGAGAGAAAGTCTTACATTTTCCTTTTTATGGTCTTAAATAATTATCCCTTAGTAATGCGTTCTGTACATTACCAATAGTTTATAACTGCTGTAGATATTTAAGGTAAAAAACTACGATTCCATTTATTGTTTTTTTTCATTCATTCCTCGGTTTCATTTATTGGTCCTTTTACCTTCAAGTTCCGAATGATTTGCTTTCAGCGGCGTCATCTTTTATCATTTGCTAAAAGACGAAACTTTATTTTGATATTTTTCAACGCTATTCCTGTTACCAGTTTCTCCATGCCTTTTTCGAGAGGATGAAATATGCATACGGAAATATTATAAAATTGAGTAAAATTTTAAATACAATTAGCAAAATATTTTCATTGTTCTGTTGACTTCGGTTCTTCAAGATGGAAACAACACATTCTTAGTTTTCTGTAAAAGAGAACTATTGAGATGGCTTTGTCTGTCCGTCCGCATTTTTCTGTCCGCCCTTAAATCTTAAAAACTATTGAGGCTAGAGGGCTGCAAGTTGGTATGTTGATCACCCACCCTCCAGTTATCCAACAGTTCAGATTGCAGCCCTCTATCTTCATTAGTTTTTATTTTATCTAAGGTTAAAGTTAGCCATGATCGTTCGTCTGGCACCGCTATAGGTGCCAACAACACAGGCCACCACCGGACCGTGGCTGAAAGTTTCATGGGCCGCGCAGAGAATTTTATAGGCCGTGGCTGAGAGTTTCATGCAGCATTATACGTTGCACAGAAAACTCGATTGCGCCGGAGAAACTTTAGCGCATCTTTTATTTGTTTGCTGTTGTCAACAGTGAAGGTACTGTTCTTAGCACAATTCAAACCCAACAGAAGCAAGACTTTTGGCCAGCAAATAATATCAAAACTCTGGGCATAAAACCTCTGACATGTATAGTCTCAGAAGCTGTTAGGAGACTGTAAGAAAACTGTGGTTAAAGAAATACACTTCAGTGAGATACAGCAGCTAAATGTAAGATATGAAATTCGACAAAATAGCTTACTCTAATGCAAAATAATTCGTGTTATTATTAAATACCAGTTCAAAAAGGAAAGTTACGTTGTAACAAGAGCTGCATATAATGGAATAGAAAGAACGCTACGTCACTGAATTACTAATAATGACACAAATATTCCAAGTTACTTTAATGATTATTTACCTAAAGAATGAGAGAGAGAGAGAGAAAGAGAGAGAGAGAGAGAGAGAGAGAGAGAGAGAGAGAGAGATAACGCTCAATGGTCACGGCTAGATAGGGAAGACAGATGTATAATGAATGACATTTTACTTTTGAAATCAGTCCAGTCAAGAGATTCATTGTATTGAAACTGAAAAAGTGAAGCTGAAGAAGGTCAAATTGAACTGCAGAAAGCAATTCTTTTGTATTCCCTGATCCCAAGAATACGTTTATTTCATTCATGTTTCAAAAACGAGAGTGAATTATAATCAAACCACAAAATTACGGTGCTAGGAAGTCAACAAAGATATATATCTTAATATAAAGAGGATTATGATTCTGTGTTGTTTACCTTTCCTAGGAAATATAGGCAGACGACAAATTACGAAAATGATCACAGGAGGGTCCAGCATCGCCATCTGTTTTAATGCGCTTAAATAAATGCAAATTACCTAACTTTGTAGATTCCCTCAGTTCTGTGCAAATCAAGTGAGGCATTCTCTCTCAAAATGTAAATGATCTCTCTCTCTCTCTCTCTCTCTCTCTCTCTCTCTCTCTCTCTCTCTCTCTCTCTCTCTCTCCACTTAATATTTACTGCGTGTTTCTCCGTGTCATTCTATATTCTTATTACGTGATTGTCAAAAAAATCTTGGCAAGCGTTATAATATTGGGAACATATAATATCTGAAACCAGTCATGCTGAGTAATTTGACAAGTACACTTGTGTAATGATATAATCACAAAACTTAATTTATGCACGAATTAAATTTGTTATAGCGTGGACTCCTCATTGTGAGATATTGGAACAACACAAGTTCAAAAGCGTAAATAGGAGCACAAACATTTTGATGGTATGGAGGGACAATTCTATCGAGTTTATGAATCCTGTGTATTGTTTATGAATCAGGAGCTAAAAACTAAACCAAAAACATGCAAATGATATTTGAAGCAAAACAGGTTATGTATGATAGAGAAACTCTAACACTGAATTTTAATGTAGGAACCAAAGCACATTCATTATATAAAGGACCTCAGACTGCTGAAACGAGAAAGGAACCCACACAATCAGAGATATAGGAACCAAAACATACCAATCGTTATTGAGAGTCAATAAGAGATGTAGGATGTGAGGTAGAAGTAGCCGGGGAGGGTGACCAAGTTGTAAAATACCAGCTTCCCCCTTTTCGTATTCGCGGAAATCACCGCTGTACCATAAACATACAAGTGACGCTGGCGATGTGTTATTTTCCCTTAACATTGATTCATCTCACACACACACACACGCACACACACATGCGTCTACACACACCAGGAAGAAATTGCGACTTACATCACTGTCCTTTCTTTCAATCTTGGCATTAAATCAGCAGTTGTTTCCTTGCTCGCTTTGTAACTGCGTAGGTGATTATCTATGTATTTGTGTTAACGCTCTCTCTCTCTCCCTCTCTCTCTCTCTCTCTCTCTCTCTCTCTCTCTCTCTCTCTCATGGAATTGATAACGAATGATGCACCATTTGCCTCCTCTTTCTCTCCCTCACGCATATAGATCTGATAGCATTTAACAGTATTAAAGCAAAAATTAGTCTGAATGTTTAGACTGATAACTCGTGACAAACTTTGCAATATCTTAAATTCAAGGACGGGTCAACGGCATTTTAAGTATGGTAACAGATGTCCATAGATTATATGCTTTTACTTTCTTTTTATTCCTTACCATACTTAGATTCAATTTTTAAACATATCCTTTGACGCTGTTGACAAGAACAAGGAAAAATTGACAAAAGGGAAAGTCCTTTGAAGTACCCGAGACAGACGACCTCCCCAGTCGGTGTAGAAAACGTTCATAGAAAACGAGAACTTCCTTCCGTCCAAGGGTAGGTAGGTGGGCGGGCAAATCCAGCTGGCAGAATGAATTTCATCCAATGAATCATAATCTGGTGCGCTCCTAATTTCCATCCGTTCCCGGTGAATCAGAGTTCGTTTGTCACACTGGAATGGGTGAATCACTGAGGACTGAGAGCCTCAGAGAAGGAAGGTGGCTGGGAGTAGATATTATGACACTGCGGGTAAGTTCGATGCCTCTTCGGTGTGATTCACGCGGGAGTTGGTGAAATCCAAATTACTGGCCACTAGTGGGAATAGAGATTGAATCAGAGAGAGAGAGAAAGAGAGAGAGATGGATTCACATATCCACAAGGAATAATAATAAATTTTAGAATGAAAAAGAATATTTACCCTATTTTCACTAATTCGTGAAACAGGGGAGCTCGCTTCTGTTAACCCTCAAACATATAACATTTATGGAGAATAGAATAATTACTTTATATTCGAAAAGAAGTAAAGAATTTAATTGTATACATCTATATATATATAGTATATATATATATATATATATATATATATATATATATATATATATATATATATATATATGAGAAGGCAAGGAATTTAAAAGATATACAGTAAGCGCAAATTAATATGCTGATGTAAATGAATAGTAATGCGGTGTACGCGCTTATATTAGAATATTCTGTTAAAAACCATTGAAGGTACGTGAACGTGACGATACTAAACATCTGAATATTATACAGTAGATTGCTAATTTCAGCAGTCTTTGTGATTATATATATATATATATATATATATATATATATATATATATATATATATATATATACATACATATATATATATATATATATATATATATATATATATATATATACATATATATATATATATATATATATATATATATATATATATATATATATATATATATACAGTATATGTATATATATATATATATATATCACAAAAGATTGGTGTAATTAGTAATCTGCTATATAATATTCAAATGTTTATGTTTATTTACAAATATAATATATATATATATATATATATATATATATATATATATATATATATATATATATATATATATATATTTATATCTTTTCCCATAGAGGGTTGGTATTCCCAGTGCCCTTGTGCATTCTAGCCATGACCCACCAAAGTTGACACCCTATCATTTGCAAAGTCCACTGCTTGAGTTCTCAAGAGTTAAAATGGTCTTTTTTTCAGGACACGCTCAAGTAGAGCGTATTGTTCCGTGAATATATATATATATATATATATATATATATATATATATATATATATATATATATATATATATATATATATATATATATATTATATACATATATATATAAATATATATACTCTACCATGATGCAGTCAAACAGAACCGTTAGGCACAGTGACATTGAGGCTGACCCGCTTGGCATAACGGAACGCTTTGCATAATGGAATGCTGTGTGCGGCTTTCTGAAATCAAAAACCTATGTTATTAAATTCCTCCTTAGTTACGTAATTTCAAAATGATCTCGACTTAGCATAGATAAAAAGTTCTTTGACTTTCTGCAAGAGAAGAAAAGGAATACCCTGAGAGAGAGAGAGAGAGAGAGAGAGAGAGAGAGAGAACTTTGGTCAGCAGCGATACACAAAGGTTTTCATATATCGTTATCAGCTGAAACACCATGTACTTACAGTGATTTTTCCTCTTATGCTAACTAACATTATCACGCCTTCAAGGTTTCTGACGCAGAAGCTGATAACGACTGTAAATTGTTTATTGCTTACAAACACCAGAAAACTAAGCATCTGTCGACAGATATTACTATTCTGATTTGTCTTGCTTGTCATCAGTACCAGGTTCAAAGGTTCCTGTCATCTTGATCTCCGTATTGACCGAATGACTGTCTCCCCTGGAGGTGCCAGTCTACTTCCTAGGCTTTCTGTAAAACATCCCGGTACACTGTGACTTACTAGTTATTTTTCACATATTTGTCAGAAGCCCTTTATTATCAAAATAAGCATTGTAGACAATCTAATTGAGAGTAAAAATATATCGTAACATCTAATCATATTGGTTTTCATATGAAGTTGCAGAAAAAGAGATTATCTATTTAAGATTAGAAAATGTCCTGTCACAAAATAATAAGGCTGCTTTTAACACCAAATAGTAGTCCGCAGATAAATGCAGTCATCTTCTGTTAATACTGTACATGTTAGTAACAGCGATGACACCCTTTGTTTTGATGTCAGTACGCTTTACGAATCAATCAATCAGCGCCGTATTTATATACTTCTTGAGAAAACATAATCAACGGACTGAAGTCTAAGACGCGAGTCAACCTAGATTTTAAATTAAGACAGCATTTTGAACCGAGTGTGCGTCCACATATGGTGAGGCGCCATACATCCATCCACAAGTTAAGTTTCAGCTCCTTTTACCGCAGTTGTCCTTGGCCTTTATTTAATTATCACCTATTAATGAAATCCCTTTGCTACAATGGGCTTTATCCGTCAAAGACATTACATGCAGCTCTCCCTAGTTAGTGTGGCTTTCTGTGCACATATTATCGCCTTTTCCTCTTTCCCTTGCATGGTGAAAGTCTGTTTTCTTTTTATTAATCCATCCACATGAGTTAACTTTGACCATTTCCTTTTTCTTTATTATATGTAAAAATCGAGGAGTGCCTGCTTTTTACTGTTATAACTGACTCTCACCGTTTATTTATTTCGCTTAATTTGTAGGGCGAGTGTTGGAAGCAGTCCACATCCTCTCTTGTTATTATGTCTTGCTCAATTGACTGGGGTCTTTACACCCTGCGAGCATAGTTGACTTAGGCACTGTTTTTATTTGTTAATGATTCTGTCCTGAGGAAGACTGCCTGGATGGATCCATAGGAATGTATCCTCAGTTGAATTATAATAAAAATAATAACAATAATAATAATTATAATAACATCTTTATATCATGTATTTTTTGATATCTCTTTCCATTATTTGGTCATGTTGAGTATATTGCTATCGTTTAAAAACTTCACTTGCTTTCTTCAAACTTTTACTGTACTTATCTTTTGCGTTCAGCCTGTATTTGTTTATCTGTACTGACTTTATTTTCCCCATCCTCAATTATTTTTCTCTTTCACCGAAGGCATCCTCTTCTTTCTCTTCTTTCTTGCCCTTTCCTTTGTACCGACTGCCTACCCTAACTCAAGCACCATCCACTCTTGTCCCAAACTCTATCCATGGCGGGTGGGGGGTGAAGGTGGGGAGGTAATCTTGAAAAGTGGAGAAAGGGGGAGACGATGCTTAGGGAAGAAAAAGGTGGGGCAAGAAAGATGCGTATAGGGGAGATGTGGGATAAATGAGAAACAGATAGAGACAGATGGGAGAATAAAAGAGTTGGTGAGGCGGCTGGCTGGATCCATGAGAGAGAGAGAGAGAGAGAGAGAGAGAGAGAGAGAGAGAGAGAGAGAGAGAGAATGAATGTTCTGACATTAGGGAAGTCAGATTTCGTTTCCTAGTATTAGCAAGTAGCGTTTCATCCTTGACTAATACATATAGATTCTTCCATTATTATCGTCATAGATTCGTTTATTCTATCAAAGAAATCGCATGTGTATCCATCCTCATATTTGTGGATGTGTAACATTCTGACTGAGGTGCACCCAACTCTCGCTGAAAGCGTTAACGACTAGAGATATCATTGCAGCTACATTTTCAGTTCTTAACCTGAAACTTGAGCTTGTATCTGTCTTAAGTTTTGCTTTATAACCAAATAATGATCAGATATACAATACCTCCAGCCACTCCCCCTTTCACCATTATTGTACTAACATCAGCTTGCTCTTCAATTACTCTGAACCAATACATAATCTAAAAAACACTTGTCCAAAACATTTTTCACTTTTGGCGCCACATATTTCCAACAACCAATCCTCTTTTCTAGTACAGTTTCACAACACTCTCTCCTGGAGTCCCGTATCTGCCCCTAATGCCATCTCTTTCTCTGTCACCTGCCACTGCAATTAAACACTAGCACAAACACCCTTTCATGTTCTCTAAATCCAGCAGGACTCAGATTCAAACTCTTCCAGAGTTTCTCTGATACCACAAGAATACAATTTCCTCAGCTCTACGCAGTTCAGCTACCCCAGACACTCATCCTTTGTTCCTTTCATTATACTTCCAGCTCCCTTTTCCTAAACAACATTTGATTAGTTGCCATAGATTTTTTTTTATCTACACCACGTCTTCATACAATCAAAACCCCAAGATGTATCAAGTTTATACGTTTTGAGTTATTTGCAAAAATATATAGGCTATTGGGCTGTAAGTAAATATACCTTAGTTTAACCAGACCACTGAGCTGAACCTGTATACATACATACATACATTCATATAAATATATATATATATATATATATATATATATATATATATATATATATATATATATATATATATAATTGTGTGTGTTTATGTGTATAGATAAAGAAATAGATAGATAGGTAGATAGATATACGCCGTTTATATCCCTAAAATGTTGCTCCAAAGAAATTCAGTAAACTACCAGTCACTTGTACCTTAGTGAGTAATGAAGCTTCCTTTACCAGCAAGGAACCTGGGCTACCTTGGTTCCAATCATTGTGAGAAAGAATTATTTAGGCCTATGTCTGACTAGCCCTGGGCTACCTTGCTGGTAAAGGAAGCTTCATTATTCACTAAGGTAAAAGTGACTAGTTTACTGAATTTCTTTGGGGCAACTTTTTAGGGATATATACTATGTATATCTACCTATCTATCTATTTCTCTGTTTATACACACAAACACACAATTATATATATATATATTATATATATATATATATATATATATATATATATATATATATATATATATATATATATATATATATATATATATATATATATGTATAATGTACATAATGCGCATAATGTACCTGATATAACCTCGTTATGGTTTGCACATTTTTTTCTAATTTCTCCTTTTGTCATTTCCAGCGTCCTCGGTGCGCTAGTATGTATATAAAGACTAAGCAATTGTGCAACAGTTTATTCATCGAGAAAGAAAAGTGATATCTGTAATATGTCTATAGCCATTTTTTTCAGCTTCCTCTTCATTATTATCCAGTTTCTAATTAAATCTTGTATTCCGAAGTTTTATTTCATGTATTACCATTCGTATGTCATATATTAGTTGTTCCGCTTTTTATAATCATTATTATTATGAAGGCTATCCGCTGTTAGAGGGTAACATTTCATTTCTGTAGTTCTAAATATACTGAGAGAATATCCCATAAATGTACAACCGTACCAAACATACTTTTGTTCGACTTTCGTTCAAAGTTAAGAACATCAGCTGTGGTTATAGTCTTTGCCGATCATTTGTCTACGGGTCACCAGATGTCAGGCGAAGTCGTTCTCAGCACTTCCCGTTTGTTACCCGGTTTTGACGATCACTGGTGGAACCTGAAAGAAGAGCCTCAACTCTCAGACATCTCGGCCTTTTTAAACTTTTGGTGTTGAAGTGATATTATCTCGTCGGCAATTTTTCATTCATAGTGCCAATGGGGAGTTTGAATCTTGAGTGCAATTAACATGAATTTTCTTTTTGTTTACATAGTTCCCGTAAATATGGCTGGAAATAGCCAATGCTGTTAATTGTGTATACTATTAAAAGCAGAATGAGCATCAAGCTACATAGGTGTTACCCAAGTGTTTGTGATTTTTGTAGTGAACACGTACGAATCTCTCTTGGTTTCTGGTAACTTGTTTTCATTATTAGTGAAGACGTGAAATTCCTTATTAAAATTCTGATAGCCCTTCGTAACGGATAATAGTGATAATTTGCCGTGCGTGCAGCAACGTCAAAAGCATTTTGACTAGCAGTTGTGTTGTCTGTGGATCCTACAGTAGATGATTCGTCCTTATGGACAGAGCATTTACACTCGGGTTGGAAATGTCACCGAATAGGAAGCGAGGATTTGTCAAGAGGAGTTATGTCAATCTTGAGTGAGGGTAGGAGAACATAATTATTTGTGGCCGGTCACACTCGGGTGTGTAGTACTTTGCATTTTATAATGTACTTGACTTAACATAGGCCTATTACACAAATTATATTTAAGTTAATATCTGTGGATTAAACGTATTTCACATAGTACATTTAAGAAACATGTACCCATCATCTAAACATGTTACGTGAGGCTTTTGATTTTTTGCGGTTTGTGTAAGTCGTATCATCTGCCCATAATACCATACTAGCGCCAGCTGTCAACGGAACATTTTATTCTGAATAAGAAAACTCGTGTAACAAGGCTCATGAGCGAGGCTCTAGTTCTAACGCGCTGGAAATAATCGGAATCGACTCTTGGTGAGCTCGACCAGATTGGTAGCTTAGGTGAAAACGGCATTATTCGGGATTTGGGGTGACCACAAAATTTACCCCCCCATGAAGTAGATTTTTTTATATAACCCTTTTACTATCGACAATACTTTAAAAATCTTTTAAACTCTCAATTCATTCCAGCCTAGGCTAACCTGCCATTGTTAAATTTTATTACAGGGATAGTAAAACTTATTTTCGTGAAGGTTTAGTAGTTACTACTACTCCGATGGCAACAGGACGCTTTCTTAATGTAACAGTCGATTTTTAACTAATTACCACGAAGTACGTACACAAACACACGTTCCCGCAAAAATAGAAACTAAATTCCTGAGAACTTCAGCATCATTGTGTTTTCAATGCATTCGTTTCTATTTTGAGAGAGAGAGAGAGAGAGAGAGAGAGAGAGAGAGAGAGAGAGAGAGAGAGAGAGAGAGGTGTTTTTACAGCTTTTCTTGAGTCATCTGTGCTGTCTGACGAAGTATTCATGGTTTCATAGTGACAGGAACTCCATGTGAAATACACATCTTTGACCTGAGAGGCTGACGTGGATGTTACATATCTTACGTCACATCCGTAACCATTTGCTATTATTTCTCAGTTTTCCGTCTGAATGAGTTTTGTAACGCACAGAATGTCATTCATAATGTTATAACGCTATATTTTTGTTTTTAATGTAACAGTTGATGCGCAAGAACCACGCATTTTTTCGACGAATTATTCTTTTGCTACTTTTCTCAGAGAAATGAAATTATTATGGGGTTCCCCATAATAAATAGTTTTGGATATAGTGGTGTTTTGCACACACAGTGATGGTTATAAACAAAAACACAAGATAACCATCATAAAAAAATATGGTTCATGTATTTGGCGAGGAATTAAAGTGTCATAGTATTACTCAATTGGGTATGCTGGAGACTGTAGTTCATCAGTAGAGTATACTCGTACAATTGTTCCAATGTGTCACTTGGGTGCAGGTACAGAGTTATGCAACTGGTCCTCTCAAAAAGATCCTCAGGTTATCAAATGCATGACGTTTCACATGCCTAGAAAACGCGCCGAACAGATGAAATACTGATTCATTTGATGTCCAACACAGCGTTCGGCAGGTCTGGCAGCCATTGTATTCCAATCTGTATCTGGACAGCTTTCATGCTTTTGAGTTTTGATAGAACTAAGTATCTTGGTGGAAGTGAGTGTGATTGATGGAAACTGGGAAAAGTGTGAACACATCCAGGAACTAAACCATTACTTACCTGAGACGAAGAGAATTTATTGTGCGAGTGGCATTTTCTGGCACATGTCCTTTGTTCCCTAGGGTACTGGGAGACAATTCCATAAGAATTCACTGAGAAATTAGAAAGACTGAATATCAGGGCATGGAAGCCTAATGAATCCCCCTGTCTGAATGTGCAAATCACTTAGCAGATCTCATTAGTATGCTCATAAATGTTGATAGTTGTTTTTTCATAGCTTATTGATTGTGTGTGTGTGTGTGTGTGTGTGTGTGTGTGTGTGTGTTTGACACAGTACATTATTGTACAAACAAAGCAGTCAAAGATCGTACATTTCCATATATCCATGACCACTTACTATAAAACAAGAGCCAAGAAGTTGGCAGGCATCATTTTATGTAGCATGAATTCAGTGAGTGGATAAGACTGATTACTGTGCAGGGTCAAACTATTTGACCAATAATGGAATGGATATATATGCTGCGTAAGTGTAGGAGGAATATGATATATTAAAAGAAAGTTAAATAAAGGGATAAGGCTTGGGAACTTCATTTGGATATAATAATAATACAGAGCCACTTTTAATCCCTAGCGAACACCAAATGAATATTAGAAATGGTTGAATGATGATCGTTTTGGCGTTTTTCCGTAGGGAATAATTGAGGCAAGTAAATAAGTTAGGTATTTACCAACTAAAATATGAAGGTTTGGATCATTTACTGAGTCCATTTTTATTGTTTTGAAAGCTTTCCATTCCGAGTTTGGGCATTGGGAGATGAGAACTTGTAATGCATGTGCTATTCACAAATGCATGCGGTGCTTTTCTTTTTAATATTCGTATTCAGGAATATTCTACCATTTTTGACCAATTTGAAACGTCATTTATTCATAATCTGTAGTACCTGTGCGTTTCTTGTGCCTCCCAATTTTCACAAGGGTTTCTTCTTATCTTCAGTTTGATTACGGCAGATTAAGGCAAATGCTTTCTCCTTTGCCTTTGAGGACCTGATGTGCAAGATTAGGTTGAGATTAATTTGTTTCAGTTTTACGGTCTATGGTGGTCTAGGTCTGGCTAGGATGAAGGGGTCGACCCCGCCCCCTCATCCACATAAGGTCCTTGTACCCCATGTTATGTTAAGTTTTGATGCATCCTTGTATTTTACTCTTTTAAGTCATATTGATTCAAGGCATGCATCAAATAAAAGTACAAATGTAGAATGGCAGACTGGTGGTGTTTGGAGAAGATTCCAGAAACAGAAATAGGGCCATGGGCATCAGACTTCTGGACCCCTCCAGACGTGATAGTGCAGCCTGCTGACAAGCAGATCAAAGAGATACATCAGGGATGCAGCCTAACCTGACAGCTGGTCAGACCTCCCTTAAAGGGCTGTAACCTGGTGAAATGTTTTTGAGTGTGCATTAGTGTTGACTGAGATGGAACCCAAGGCCAGTGCATGTGTGTAAATGATCTGCCCACAACCAGCACCCTTAACAACCTGGAGGCCATCCAATATGCATAAAAAGAACTACGAACAGAGCAGTCAAGGTTACCATTTAAATCAGTGATGAACTTAGGAAAATTATGAGTCATGCAAAAAAAAAAGAGAAAAGTCATTAACTCTGAGAAATCGACCAGATCATGCTACTTTTGGATGTTTTAAGACATATTGAACAGCTATCTTTCTACACCATATTTTGATGCGCAGTATGGACACGAAAGGCACATGCACAACTTTACTTCTTAGCTCAGCATATCTTAAGTGTGCCCAGTTTTTTTGTAATGTACCTACAGTTAAGTCCAAAAATTTAGGTACGTTATTTGTGAAACTGGATATTAGTACAATAGTTAAATTTTTTATGGGCATTTGCCTTGGATTATGGATGATTCTGACATACATTCGTGGGGATAAAACTGTTCTATCTCATCCAAGCTCCCTCATAATATTTTGGAGCCATTTTAAAATCTCCAGATAGTATGGCTGTAGAATGTATAGAAATAAAGGATCAGAGGTCACCAGACAAGCTGCAGAAGTCAGATGGCTGGAATTTGAGCCCAGTTTGGGGCTGAGGTAGCACAGCTCGGTGGATGTTGAGGTAGAATTGTTTTGTTGTGATTCAGAAGTGGTGTTCCTACTGTTAATGGCAATTGTTGCTTGTGGTTGGCAGTAATCAGATCTGGAGACAGCACCCTTAGGATGGACTGTGAGGTTATTTAGCCTCTTGGAATGGAATGGGGGAAAACATATGCTCTTAGAGTTGGCTAGTGGAAATATAGCTAGGTTGAAGGAAACATAGATTCATTGGGGTGAGCTGGAGGAAACTTAGATGGCTGGGGGTTGGCTGGAAGAGAATGGTTTGCTAAGGGTAAGCTGGAGGAAACAGTCCATTAGGGAGGTGAGCTGGAGGAAACATATCCTCTTGAGGTTGGGCTAGGCGAAACTAAACCTCTTAGGGCTGGGCTGCACTGGATAGAACTAAAAAACCCATCTTGGTTAGCTGAAGGTAAGGGCTTGCAGCAGTAACAAGCCTCAGGAGCTAAACTGAAGGAAACAGCCCTTTGGGATGCTGTTGGTGGGTAGGAGGCAACAAAGCTTCTTGTGGGTGGGATGAAACTAACATAGCTTCGTGAAAATTGGTTGGAGGTAATGAAGCTCCTAGGGGTAGGCTAGAGAAAACAATCT
>NC_089748.1:6002735-6025235 GCF_040412425.1 Macrobrachium rosenbergii
TCCACGAATCTGTTTACTAATGTATGAAGGTAATAGTAACAGTTGTAGTAGACAGCCCATTAAACCCACTAAAGCAGTAATGCGCTAAAGAAACTAGTTCCTTTCATGTTCTGCTTGCTGAGGCAACATTAAGTTGTTGTCGAAGTTTGTATACTTAGAGTAAGAAACTAATATCATTTATAATGCAATCGTTCGCCTTATGGATAAAATTAATGTTGATCTGAAATACAGAAATGTATGTTTCAACATTTTGGCAACTCAACTTTAGCATAGACGTGGGTCAGACGTCTCCCTCGGTTAATGACGTCATGGTGGGGCGGAGTTCAAAGTAATGACGTTTTTCTGGGCGGAGCGTTTATCCTAGACACTGGCAAGCGCCTATTCTCCAGTGACTGACGAAAAAGTGTTTAGTTATCTCGTAGACGCTAGTGTGAAGAGACGTACTCTGTGTGGTTGTGAACACAACACATTTCGCTCTCATTGGATTACTTGAAGCAAATTTCAAGAAATTTTTCTTTTGTACAGTGCCTGATATCATTACGGGAGATATTTAGTGAAAGGTGTGTAGCCCATACGATTGTGTGGTATTTGTTTTTTTTTTTTTTTAATGCAGTAGCCTTAATTTGTGAACTTTATTTTTTCGCACGAACGTGACAGTAGTGATCAAGGAAAAGTAGTTTTGAATTCTTGTTTGAGGAGTTGTATTGGTTGCTAAATGGTATCCAAATTTTTAACATAACTCGCAGAGTAATTATCGAATTATGTGTTTTCTTGTAATGTAGGAGAAAAATAACAACATATAGCTTATGTTCGGTTTTGACGGGTAGACAGGTACCGGTAGTGAGTGATGCTTTATGTTTTGAGTGTGAGAGCACTTTTAAGTCGCCATTCGTTTTCTAACAATTCCCGAATTCGATTTCTTAGGTTCGACCCCTTAGACACAAACTAATTTTGATATCCCAAATTTAAATTTTTCTAAAATATCCGCGTTCAGTGCAGCATGTTTTGGGGGAAATTTTTTCTTGACAAAGTGTAGCCCGACATTCGTGTGAAAGATTTAAAAATTAATTCCTTATTTTGATAGTTATAATTTACTTACGGGACATCACTGCGATTTGAACTTCGTCGTAAGCTTAGCCTAGAAATCCTAGGGGAAATTTTGAGCCTTTGTTTTCGTACTTTTCCTAGGTTGTGGTAGGTTTTTAGTTTGATGTTGGAGAAAGAATGGCATTGCAGCGAGTTTATTTTCGTAGGCCATATAAGAGGGGAGAGAAGGGGAAGCGAAGCAGCATCAGTAGAAGGCTCATATGAGGGGTGATTTTTTGCGTATTCATATTCAGAGAAGGGGGAGGTGGTTGACTTTGACATACAAGGTGTGGTGTCCATCCATCCGACATCCTGTAGTAAGATTTTTTTCCTTCTAGCGATCGTTTTTTCTCATTACTATTAATCGTCCGTACGCTAAAAAGAAAAATACGTATATATATATATATATATATATATATATATATAAAAGAAAATATATGTATATATATATATGTATATATTTATATATATATATATATATATATATATATATATATATGTATATATATATATATATATATATATATATATATATATATATATATATATATATATATATATATATATAATGAGCCCTCTGACCAAAATTGTGAACTTTGCTGCACAGACGCTCATCCTCGATTTCGCAGTTGCATTACGAATGTGGCAGTGATCATTAATGACTTGTTCTTGCAAGCAGAGTAAACTAATTGATGATGATCATTTGTGTGTGTGTGTGTGTGTGTGTGTGTGTGTGTTGGGGAGTACGGGTATTGAAAGCAGGGGAAAGATGTGTGTGGCGGCATTTCGCTGTCCTTTTGTGGCTGTCTTGGAGGCTATTAAGACGGGTTCTTTAATATTATTACTTAGTTTAGCGATGTTGGTGCGTATATTGCTTGTACTCTAAAGTAAGATATATATAGATGTGTATGCATGTATGTATAGTTAGTTTGCCTTAGGTGATTGGTTCCATACATTAATCTCGAAGCCTATTTTTATGGGAATTTTTATGAGTTCTGACAGGGGGGACACGCACATTATATATATATATATATATATATATATATATATATATATATATATATATATATATAAAAGTAATCAACACATTATCACGTGTGGAACAAATAAATATCTGACGCACATCAGGATCCAACCTAGGTTTGATCCTGATGAGTTGAAATTTATTTACTTATAAATATTATATTATATATTTATATATATATATATATATATGTGTGTGTGTGTGTTATATATATATATATATATATATATATATATATATATATATATATATATATATATATATATATATATATATATAGCCTATATGTATATCACACACTTGATACTTTTTGTTTGTTCGAACTTTATCTACGTTTATTATTTTAAATATTTGATACTGTGTACTGTACAATCCATTTTTGTTGTTGTTCGTTACAACTTAACGTTTAGTATTTCAAAATTGTTATACACTTGAGTGGAGAAGGTCATTCTAGATTTTTGCGAGTTATGTAGTTTATTGCTTTAGAATTTATTCAAATGAGCATTGAGTAATGACAGTGATTTAAGCTGTACTTTTTTCCTTAGTAATTAATGATCACCGTTATAGGGAACTTTTCCAAACTGATTATTGGCTGTTATGCAACCAATTAACTCCTTGAATCCAAGCGGAAGTCACACCAGAGATAGAGAACGTTGTTTACAAGTCGAATTGGCTGAATGAATGAATGAGTGTGACTCAGTCTAAGAGTTGCCATTCATGATTAGTAGGAATGTGGGTCAGTGACAGGATTTAGGGGTGATGTTTGAAAGGAGTGCTGTTGTGTAGTATTATAGAGTTTAGAAGTTTTTTCAAAAGAAAGTTGGATATTATTGATGTCCCTGAAATAGTTTGATACTTTTCACTTTGTATGTTTGCTCCTCAGTATCGTTAATACTTCTTACAGTCTTGAGTGTTGTTATTATACAAGTAATATTACTAATAGTAGTCTTTTGCTTATGTTTGCACAATTTATTTCGTGATTTTTTTCCTGAACGATTCGCCTTGAATAAAGTTGTTCACCAGTAGCGTTTAATGCTCAGTTCGTCGCATCAGATTCTTATTTGCGATCTTACCTAGAAATTTTTAAGTCTGAATTTGGTTTGTGTATAGGCTAGTCCAATTGTTAATTATTTAGGAGTGTGGCATTCAAAGTAGCTTAATTACCTAAGTAAGGAAGGTTTGTTTGTTTGTTTTTTTTTTTTATGTATTAACGGCTTGCTTCTGTCTTCTTATATCAGAGCCAAAGCGTCATGGCAATGTGGGTGGCGGCCCCTGACATGATGTCAGAGCAGTGTTTGAGCCCAACGCAGCTGCAGCACCATGCCGTTCCAGACGACATTTGGAATAAATTCGACATTGAAAGCGACAAAGCCCTGGTTCTAAGTAACCCGGAGGCTCTGCCAGACAGCAGCACAAACTTGATGTTCACGCCTGAGATGGGATATGTTAACAGTAATAATGTTATCAGCAGTAATACTGCCCATTACCATTTGGGTGTTCCTCCCACGCCTCCACACTCTCCACCCACAGAACACGATTTAGATGAACTGGTTGCTGTCATTCCAGAAATTTTGGAATCCCCCTCTGCCACGCCACCTTCGGACATCAGTGACATTCTGTCCGATTTGGAATCGACTCCACTGACAGACAGCTCTTTGGAGGTTAGTTGGGGATCTAACTGCTTCTCCTGGTGGCCCCCTGTTGTCGCCCCAGCCCCCTCAGAGTCCTTAAAACGAGACATCATGTGGGGTGGGGGGACGTGTTGCCCTTCCCTGTTGGAAGTTCCTAAGAAAGAACGCCAGGTTTCTGAATGCTCAGCCGATGCTGCCCTCAGAGAAGCCCTTCGACCTGACGAAGTAGCATCAGACGACGAGGATTCTGAGGATAACATGCCTGACACTCCTTCAGGAACGGATAGTGACGGCGACGTAGACGATCACAACAGCAACAGTAGGCCTAGAAGCACAAACAGTGCAGCACGGTACGGAAACCTCGTTGTCTTCAGGGGTCTCGTCGAGTCTAATAGTGCCCAACTCGCCCCGTCTGTCAACAGTGAACATAATTATTGTGGCAGAGTTCCAGAACCCGATGGCAATGTCATACCAGGCATCGTCACTCCGTCAGATACTGGTAAGAAACCCTTTGTCCATTTAAAGTTTCTCCATTAGTATAAATATTTTTTATAAGTTTGCGCGTAAAGCAATTTCGTACAATTTACTTAGTAAATTGCATAATGCCTATTGATCCTCTTACTTAGCAACCAGTAGATGCAACGGCGCTTCAGTTTCGCGCGTGTTTGCTGTCATCTCATCTGTATTTTATTTCCCTGTCATTTTCCCACTAAAATATATTTTCCCTATATTTGTCTTAAAAATTAAGGTTTGCTTGCTATTTCACTTTTGCCCTCTCTGTATGGTGGTTGTAATTCAAGTATCGAAATGGTAGATTGACAGGCTACCCCTCCCTCCATCTCAAATCCCCCATCCCCCCCTCGCTCCCTCAAGTATTCATACCAGCTACTGACCCATTGAAGATACTCCTCGCGCCATCTATTGAGAGATCCGTAAACTAACGGTCACCGCTGCAGTGTTGCCACAAGTGGAGGGTGGTTTTTGGGAATACTCTATGGGCTTTACAAACATTTTTTCAAAATTGACACGAATTTTTGAGACTGTTACATGATATTAGTGTAATTTACATGGTTCCTAGCCACTACAAATCTATTAAGAGTATTCATCATTTTGGAACTTGGAATTTTTCAATAATACGATTTTTTATTACTATTTTATCTAGGTATTCATATTTAGAACCTCTTCTCTTGCACCCTTTTCACTGAAGGACGATTCGAAATGCTGTGTAATCTTTTGTTAATATATGGAGATTTTTGTATACTGTGTAGAGCTCAAAGCTTTCTGCGCTTGTGGTGGGTCATGATCTAATCGCTTGTGTGCATGCGGTCTTTAGTCTTTGGTTTTGATGCCAAGACAGTCCTTTAACTGAACATCTGTACTGTAAATCGCGACCACGAAGTATTATTAACTATGGTGAATTGCATGTGCGGTAACTACATCAATTTTAAGTTATTCAAATTCCGATTTCCTTGGCCCTTTTAATATAAATCAGCAATGAAATTTACCGATTTTCACTTTTATTTCTATAACCTCCCCGCATCTCCGATGTGTCTTTGCCGTGTTTTATGTCGATAGTAACTGTTGTTACATCGAGGTGGGTAAAATGTATCGAACGAAATTTGTGGATCGTTTGTGGGGTTGTCAGTCATCCTCCCTCCATCGGGCCCCCCCTCTCGTTGAGACCTTCCTTGGCGGGACTAACGGACTTGAGAATAGACAATTGAAGAGGAAGGGGCCGATGGGTGGGAGGGAGGCGTTCTGTTTTCGGGGAAAGCAGAACGTATGAACTCTAATCTATGGAATTTATATTGGATAGGCTGGGTAATTTCGTATTTTGTTGATGTTTTGAATGTGAAGACCAGCTTGGGTGGAGTCAGTGTACGTGCGCGCTCGCCCACATAGTCGGCCATATTCATTTCATCTATTGACCCTCTCCGCCCTATTGTTTCGTGTCACCAGGTATCCCCATTGTTTAATACCCTTGTTGGAATTTGTCCCTCGTAATACTCTAAAAACCGCAGGGAAGGTATGGCGATGGTCGGTGGAAAAATGCGACATTCACTAAGCACTTAACAAGAAAAATAAGTTTCAGGGCGTAAAACTTACCTTTCAATACTAAGCGGAACACTGATCCATTTCGAGTCTTGGCTAGTCAGCAAGAGGACGTTGCTCGCACAGCTGCTTATAATACAAAAAGGGAGTACAAATGTTGCATACCACCCTCTGCACTGTTTAGAATTAGTCACCCTTTTCTCCTTCCCCTGCTCCTTGGCCTTGTACCCAAGTCTGCTTCGTGGATTGAGAAATTGTGCTCTTTCTTTAGCGGTATATAGGTCTACAGGAATGGGTTAGGGAAAAGAAAGCTATAATGATGCAACTAGGAATAATCTCTCTCTCTCTCTCTCTCTCTCTCTCTCTCTCTCTCTCTCTCTCTCTCTCGAAAAATTCCCTAAGATTACTCTCAGATTTTTAGGTTCACCTCAGAATCTCTCACTTTTCATATCGTTATAATCCCAAAGTTTGAAAAAAAGGAAATTTTCGTCTTAGGCAATTATTGAGATTTGATAAGACACTGTAAATTATTCCATGTCAGGTAGAAATGAGAAGTAGCTGACTTAATAGTCAGCTTGTTAATATTTTTTTTTTTTTTAATTAATAATACAGTTACCTTAGCAAAACCAGAACTGTACATCCCCCATTTATACCTTTCTTTCGGTGCCGTTCTCTAGTAAATCAGTGTTTTGGATAAAGTTCGAAAGCAACCCAGATATTGTGAAATTTGACTTTTGAACATTTTCTGAGTGTGTGTGTTATCCTCATCCGTCCAGTTAGGCTAGTTCAGTAGAGGTAGTCTTCAAAAACATCTTTCCTAGAGGTTCATTCTAGAATGTCAGTAAAGAAAGCTGTTGACGTTTAAGATTTGAAATGGGATATTAAATTTGATAAAATGGAATATTCACCAGTGTCCTTTGATTGAAAAATATTTGATCTCCGTAGTTTGATCCTCAGCTGTGTAATTAGAAAACACGTGAACTGTCTGTCAAAATTACATTGCCGAGGGCAGCGTTTCTTAACCATGTTAAAAGACCCTTACGAACACTTGGTATTGGTGTCATCCCTATCAACTCTTTGATCTAGTGCTAAAAATCGTTTAGAGTTTCTTCCTCCACCGCCACAGAAATTTAACTCTCCTTCTGCTCCCCCTTCTCCATTCTCCTCCTCCTCCTCCTCCGTTCCACCTCAGACGATTTTTTTCCCTTTCCCTTTCCCCATGTTTTGTGTCTCAGAGAAGTGCTCTCACAATCTTGGCACCGTGGTCGTCTGGCTTTACTGGTGCCAGCGCTAACTTAGCATCCTGGTATTTAGTGCCAAATTATATATCCCCTCTACTGTCTCCTGCCCCCCTCTACCTCCTCCACCGTTGGTTCTCCCTCCCACATTTCTATGCATTCTCTTCCTTCACTTCCCCAACCCCCTCCAACACACCACACACACACACACACACACACACACACACACACACACACACACACACTCTCGCTTTTGAGTTAACATCCAGTTATAGTCACGTTTCATTCGCTGGCATTCCTCCTATTCATGTTTACACCTCTTTTGAGTAAAACTCTCTCTCTCTCTCTCTCTCTCTCTCTCTCTCTCTCTCTCTCTCTCTCTCTCTCTCTCTCTCTCTCTCTCTCTCTCTCTCAAGTGCCCTCGGACTAATCAACTATTATTCACCTAAAGAGACTCCTTACTTCCATAATTTTTTTTGCGGGGAGGGGGTGGGTCCGGGGTATCAGAAAAAAATAAAGACAATTATACCACACGGCTTTGAAGTTTAGGGTCTGCCAATAGCGTTTGCCAGGAACTGGTGCCAACCTCCCTACTTCGGTGCCTGTAACTAGGTATTGGCTGGGAATGCTAAGGCTTTGGGGGTTAGAATCCCCTGGTATGTCAGGAACGCATTCTCTAAGGCTCTTGACTCTACCAGTGGTCTGCCTACGCGCTTCCTCAACAATGCCCTAAGGGATTTTTAGGTGGGGGCTGGTGGTATTGGCGAAGGGGAGTTCGGAAAGCGGAGGGAGAATTGTATTTTTAAAAGTATTCGAGAAAGATCTTTAGTCTCGGCCCTGATTATCTCTATTGGAGTAGTTTATATAAAATGGTAGTTGTTCCTAGGAGATCCTTATTGGTTATGTTACATGATATTAACTTTGAAGACAAATTCAGTGTAGGACCTCAAGAGATGAAATATGGATGAGGATTAGAATTTTAATGCTATTTTAATATGCACATCCTGTTTTTGTATTGTATATTACAAACGTAAACCATTCTATATAGTTTAATGTGGAGCTTTTCTCAGTTTTTATCATCTTGACTTGCAGAGGACGAAGTCGACGTTGTGTCCTGCAATGACCAGGCAGACATTATCAAAACCGCCTTCAACATCAACACGGCATGTCCGACCATGCCTACCGCCACCGCCTCAGCATCGTCGCCAGGTGCCGCAAGGCATCAAGATCAGTCAAAAATTTCTGCAGATGTCAAACGCCAACTCCAAGCCCGCATTCACGCCATGAGAAATCGTCAGAACAACAAGGTTGGTCTAGTGCCCAATGAAGCTGACGAAGCTACTAACAACAGTAGATTTGTTTCGGTGAAGATCAAAACTCAAGGAAAACCTGCAGCCTACACAAAGAGGATGAGGGACTACCACTCTGAGGTGATTTACTTGGTGAATTTTATAGTAATTTTCTTGTAGTGAGGTAATTGAACGCCCACATTCATGAGAGGAAAGGTAGCTTTAAAACAGTTATTCCCCAAAAGTCATGATTTTGCTTGGATTATCTTGTAAGTTACTTGGACCGGATTGTTGTGAAACTAACATTTCCAGGATTTCCTTAGTTTCTTAACAATGTAGGCTAATAGTCGCCCTTCCCTTACAGGTTATGAAGACCACCAAGCACAGACGGAGGAACCGCGGTGAATCCGACGAAGGAAGACGGTCTGTCCACAACTCCCTCGAGAGGCAAAGGAGAGTTGATTTGCGTAATGCCTTCGAGTACCTTCGCCTCCTTGTCCCTGAAACAAAGGACCTAGAAAAGGCACCTAAGGTTCAGATCCTGAAGAAGGCTGCCCTCCACTGCAAACAGCTCCAGGTCACCGAACAGCGATTGATGAGAGAAAAGGAGAAGTTAAGAAAACAGCTCGAATACCTCCAGCAGAGGAGAACGCTATGTAGTTGAGTTTGAAATAACCTTCCCCTGTTGTATAGTTAGTTGTAAGGAACTGTGATTTATTAAATATTGTACATAGTTAATGTTATAGTGATAATGTTATTGTCAAAAGAGGGAGCATTTTAAGAGAAAATTGAACAATTTTTATGGAACTTTTGGTATAAAATAAAGTAGCCTTTATTGTATGTGTGATATTTTGAGTGCCTATTGTGTTAATTGCCCTCGATGCTCCTTGAAAAGTTCCTGAAGCTAATGGTTGTCACGTAGCATTAAGTGGCTCTGTGGATCGAGAAAAAATTTGCCCTAAATGGTAATATGTAACTTCTCTGATTTGAAAGTCAGCAGAACCTTAGGAACTGGATTTGTAAAGTAGGAGAGATTAGTGTTACTAGTGTACATATGCACCATTGGACTTAAGCTTACAACATGACTTGGAATTTAATGGTATTCTTGTGTACACAGAATCAGTTGTTGTGTACACAGAGTAGCATTGGATGAAATTGAACTCTGTCATGGTAATGAAAAAATTAAGTCTCAAGAGTATTCAGAACCTTGGTATTAAAGTTTTTCAAAAAGTTTTGTACTGTATTTGAGGGGTATTATGCAGATGCCATTGACATTTTTTTCAGGTGTGATACCAAAGTTGCGTGGCCTGTGTCTGTCGTGTATCCAATAATCCTTTCGTTAAACTCTGTTTATTGTTGAATTGTACAGTGAGTGAGCCGTCAAGGTTAGAAAAGGAGAGAGCGAGCGCGAGATAGATAGAGAAAGAGAGAGTGAGAGAAGTTCTTAAGTAGGGTCGGAATAGATTGTGAAAGAATGAATGGTGAATGATCTCTTTAAGTTTTCACTTGTATGTTAGTCTGGTTTTGACCTTATGAGTTTCTTACTTTTGAAGGGTCAAACGAAATGCCAGTTAACCTTTTTTTTTTTTTTCCTTTTCTTTTTGTGACTTGACCTGCCCATGAATTTTCTGGGAAAATACAAAGTAATTCGTAAGGATTTAGAAAATATTTAAAAGCCGGATTACAACAGTTGTCATAATTGTTTCAATTCGGTTTTGAGAAGTTTATTTATATTGTATATCTTTTTAAGAGATTATCGGTTCTTTAGTCTTAAGTGTTGCAGCCCCTTTTTCATTTTTACCCTTTGAGGGTGGAAAAAGGGAAGACTTGATTTTTTTCATTATTTTGGCCAATGATTCTCTAGTTCTAGTGGCAGTCGATAAGAAAAGACATGTAGAAGGCGGGGTTGAATTACTTTTTGAATCCTTTTTGAGGGTCAAAAGATGGATTTAAATGATTATAAAAACCTCGCGACTTAGTTTTAGACCAGTAGTAGAAGTGTACATGTGACGGGGTTAGAAGATTTGAGCTCTGCGACATATGAGCCGAATGTTTAGCAAGGCTGGTGTAGCGTTGTTGTTGGTCTTTTGGTTTCCTAAAGTCTTGAAGAACAATCATTGTTGGTGGTTTCATACAAAATCTTGGCTTTGTAGGTAGATAACAGTATTATCGCTTGGAGGCCATATTCAGCTTACAAAACGAGTTTCTTAACTCGTGCAGTATAATTGGTCTAAATTTGGGTTTGGGGGCTGGGTTTTCGACTAGCTAGACATGAGGCTAGTTCCACAGTATATCTGTTAAAAGTATGCCAGAGCATTCAAGTCTCTCGATTTTTTAATTACGTCATATGTCAGAAATGCTCAAGTCAGTAATTAAAGTTAGTGCACATAAAAGTAATTACTTCCCTCAACTTTTTTTTTAAGGCCTCCGTATATGTAAACTATAGAGAACCCCCTTTTTTGTATTGCTCACTTTTGTATGTAGAAGAAAAAGTTAAAAAATCGGAATCAGTAATCATGACAAACGGCAAATTCATTGGTAAATAGAAAAACCGAAATGTGTATGTCAAAACTTTGGAAACAACTATGTGGTGATCCAAACGGTATTGAGACGTTTATAGTCTCATTCTTTGATTGTGAATCCCAACTGATACCTCATTTTGTCAAGTCTACTTATGTGATGAGAAAAGCAAGGGTTTAGTTTTCTGGAAAGCATTTCAGTAAGTTAACTTTCATGGTTCATTATTTCCCCTTCTCAGGTCAGTGCGGCTGGTCAAAGTGTAGGTTTTGGAGGCGATGGGACGGAGTAGGTTCTTGCATTGTTCTCAGCTCTTACGAACAACAAACCTACCTCAGTTTTCTCTGAATCTCCCCCCACCCCTACTAGTTATCAGTGCTATGTTGTCATGAGTATTTGTAAATAATAATGATAATAATGATTCGTTATTTCCAGTCGCATTTATCTGGGCCCAAAAGCATTGTTTGGAAAAAGCAGCATACACATCCAATATATAATGTAAATAGTAGACCCCCTTTGTACTTTATTATACAGATTTTTTGACATATGCTTTGCTATATATATACATATATTATATATTCACAATGTGAATTGATGTGCTCAGTTTGATGAAAACATTTAATCTATTATGAAGCAGTACCAGGGTTTATTGAAAGGAAAATATAAATATATATATATTTTTTCACATTTTCATCATATAGACTTAGTAAATGTTCTTTTTTTCTTCCTCTTGATATATATACTGTAGAGAGCGTGAGAGTGAGTGGCTTCTCTTGTACAAAAAATAAAGCACATCAGTTTGTATTGACTGAGACTTATTCTTAGATTTGAAATATATGTTATGAATGTACAAATGTTTAGGCCCGTTATTATTTAAGAGTTCAAAATTACCTTCCTTTTTAGTTAATTTCATTATCAGTGGATTTACAAATATGAAATGGAAAAATCACTTTTTTTTAAATATATATGTAATATATATTTTTTGGACAATTTTTTGTATGTTATCCATTGCTGTTGGAAAAGGAATTGTCAATTTTGTTTCAATTTTCCTTGCTTTAAATAAGTGTTTATTTACGATATGCCATGTCATTAATAGTAAGTTCAAAATGTTATTCGATTTACTTTAGTGAAAGTTTTTATGCAAAAAATTTATTGTACTTTTATTTGAATTCATCTATATAGCACAGTTAACAAATTGAAATATACCATTATATATGAAGTATGCCTTTTATTTTCACGTCTTCAGTTTAAAGAAAGTAGTTGTAAAAAGAAAACATTTCGTTAATTAAAATTTTGCCGTAATACTGAAGTAGCGACAGTGAGACTGTATTGAAAGGGGCAGGATCTGGAGTACTGCGTGCCACCTCTAGTATTTGAAGAAATATTTGGTTACGGCCATTTTTTGTCCACTGATTGACTAAAGCAGTGAGAAGTTTCTGTCTGGTTTGTAGAATTGCTCCTAAAATCAATCATAATTGTATAGAGATACGGCTGTGGTTATAAAAGAAAATGTTCTAAAATCATATATAATATAATTGTAGAGACTCAAGGCTGTCTTTATAAAAATAAAGTTAGCATGAAATAGCTGGCAGTTAATATCTTGACCACAAAGTAACATCGACAGTAACTTTGATATTGCCAATCAGACCATTATGAAAAGTTGAGATTTTACAAGTATGCAAAAAAATTAGGCTGGAAATAATTTTTCTTGCATTTTTTACAATACACAACAACTCGTGTTATCCATCCCATTGGTTACCTTTAGCTGTGCACTAGATCAGAACTGAATGGCCCATTCTGTTGTCTTCACTAATAGAAAAACATTCAGATTTTTACATTTATAATTTCTTTCGGTAACTACAGGTGACTATGGCCGTAATTTGCGATGAAGACTTTGTCAACCAGTTAGGTGGTTGGCTTGTGAAACTGCCCTCGTTAACTGATAGTGATCTTGAAACGTTGAAGATATTAGAGAAGAAATGAAAGTCATAAGTATCCACGACGCCAAACAATTAAGATAAATTTTCAAAAATACGAGCAAAGTGAGACCCACCTCATAGATCGAATGGTGGCAGTTTTAAAATCGCTTGAATAATGAAGCCTCCAACATGAATCAGTTCATGTTTTGTTTAACAAATGTCACTTTTCTGGGGTAAGTTTGCGTGTGAAGTTCACAAAATGATCCATACTGTATATCAAACAAAAGTGATATTACCTTTTAATGTTCTCACTTTTACAAGTACAAAACATTTAACAATTGTGCAACTTGAAGAGGCTGTGGATCAGCTCGACCGTGCACACGGTACTTGAAAATAACAGGATACTAGTAATAACAACATGATACTAATAATAACTTTTCTGGATTGAAAATCATGACGATTAAACCTCAAACCAAGTACTGTACAGATAGCCAAACTTTCAGTGTTAATTCCCACAGCTCTTTCGAATTTAATGCCTACAATATCATAGGTCTATATTTGAAATTGAAATAGGCTATAGAATTCAAGAAATTGGTATCATAGAACTCTTATTCTTTTATTCTATTTTTTTTATTTTATGGCTCACACTTTATTGTACTTTTTTGTGGCCGTCACTTTGTTGTACAGTACTCTCTTCGAAGCGGCACGAGTTTAATAGGAGTTAGTATCTCCCCTGTTTTTAAATTGTTGTTGGTTATTCAGTTTTCGTTCGGAGTAAGACAGGTCTGACTATAAAATAGTGTTATTTTTCTTTCGTATTTTCTTTATTTTGATGGGTATTAAATTACTATTAGCTATTATTAATTAATTAGGTTAGTAGAAGCAGAAAAAATATTCTACTTAAATTTAGCTGATGCGGTCTAGGAAAGTCATTTGGTAAGTTTAACAGCACTGCAAATTCGTGATTATGCTAGCCATTAATTGGTTCTGTAGGCGGTATCGAATCCGGAAATTCTCACCAGGCCACTTAAGCCCTTTCACGCCTTATATCGGGCCGCCTTAATGCAAGGTTCGGTGCTGGCATATGGCCAGCTTTAAGCTAAATGAAGGAGAAGAATTCTTTAATGGTATAGTTTAAGTTTGAAGGGGGAGGACCTCCCGAAATGTCTAGACTTTTTTGCTAAATGGTTATTACAATGACTAGATTCCCAACATGTCTACTGGCAATCCTACATATATGATTCCCAGAGGGCCTACATTCAGAATGGACTCTCAAATAGATTAATGGGAGGAGGGACGACCAAGTAATACCCAGCGCCTTAGGTTAGGACGTATTCTAGTACATGCCGTTGTTAACATACTTTAGCCAAGACTTTGGGGGCGTTGGTTCGTAGGGGACGAATTTTGGTGAATATATATATAAAAAATCCACTTTCCAGTATATTTGTCCGATTGATTATCTTTCTCTTTATATATTTTTGACCCATATTAAGTTTGTTTCCCCATCCCCTTCTGATTACGAGAATGGTCAAATACACGTAAATCCCAAGCAGTTAGAAAAGATTTCGATCAGTCTAGGACTATTCAGCATTTCTTCGTTGACTCGAACAATTTTCACTAATTTTCTTAAGATTTCTTGGTTTCCTTTCCCATCTTCGATTTGAAATTTTCAAAAATACTTAGTTTTCACTGAAAACTTCTGTTACAATGCTTTGACTTTGTTGGGTTCCCACTTAAAATATTAAGTAGAAGTGTTTAAGATTTCTTCCTGTGCACTTCTGCCTCGAAGTGTGACACATTTAATAAGTTATTATTGCAATGCTTCTTACCGAAAGACATTTAATTTTGAGAAAGGCTGTAGTCACTTTTCGTCCTGGAATCAGAATGATTGAAGATTTCATTTTTAGATTAGTATCCGGATTCTCCGTGTGAATTTTCGAGAAACATCTGGATAAGTTACTAGGAAAACATTTCTTGCAACGCTCCAGTTGTATTCTTTCATGTTTATTCTTTTTGTTCACCCACTTTTTGCCAGAGTTTGATTTTAACTGAGCAAAATATCTGATCGCAATGGTATGTACGTAGACCGAGTGGAATGAGTTATATTAGGCCTATAGCATTCTCTGAGCACAGAAACTAGTATTCTAAGCTTCAGAGGCTGACGCCACTAATTTTCGTTCGTCACCAATGTGTGCCGAAACTTCCCCAAGAGGCCTATTTAAATATCTTCAGTTTGTTGACTCTGTTTTTTACTTAATCTTAATCTTAGTAACGACATGATGCTAGACAGGGAGGCTTCTGTTTTAGACTTTTTTTTTTCAAAACAGGAGCATTTGGCGAGGAAGGACATGATGTAAAAGTGGCTTGTCTGCAGACTCTGGACACTGATAGTGTTTTTATCAAAATTTCCATGGAGAGAGCTTGTTATATTTAAATTTGATAATCTCCAAAAGCATAGTAGAATGATTTAGATTAAATTAGATAGTGGGTAACGATTACCAGATTCTTAGCGAATTTAAAGGAATTGAATTACGCTTGTATGAATGTTGCATGTTTCAGTAAGTTATGTTACATCTAGGATGGGGAAGAATTTTGGTGAATTCACACGTATGGCGGAGAAATTGGTGTCTTGTTACTGTGCAACATTTTCCGTTTTGTTGGCGTGGAAAGTGAAAGTTTCTCTCTCTCTCTCTCTCTCTCTCTCTCTCTCTCTCTCTCTCTCTCTCTCTCTCTCTCTCTCATGATCTATACTAAGTGATTAATCACCTTTATTTTTCGGATATCATATATAAGTAGAGTTGACTAAGAAACTTGCCTCTTAATAACCAATATACAAATAAGATACAAAATGCTTCACATGTTTCATGTTCACATTTTAAGAGTTTTTTTGAAAGGCTGCCTTGACAATTGGCAAAAGTCTGTTTTAGTGTAGTTGTTCGTGTTTAACTGTAGGATCCTTAATTATAATGTTTGTAACAGGCTTTGTAAGCTATTTTCATTGTTTGTGATTGTCTGCTGTATGCATCCTAAATCTGCGAGCAGACGCCATACTTCTAGGAGGCCTAAATTCCATACAAATCACATTTGAAATAAACAAAAGAAAGTTAACAAACAAAGAGATACTCATCCAAAAACAGCGAAGTCGCAATAACTTGCCTGTGGTGCAAGGTATTAGCACTTGTAGTGCAGGTCCTAGATTTATGAGCATCAATGTACGGG
This sequence comes from Macrobrachium rosenbergii, assembly GCF_040412425.1. Classification (NCBI taxonomy): domain Eukaryota; kingdom Metazoa; phylum Arthropoda; class Malacostraca; order Decapoda; family Palaemonidae; genus Macrobrachium; species Macrobrachium rosenbergii. The sequence goes on from NC_089748.1 coordinate 6,018,711, forward strand.
AAGACAATTTTGTAGGCAACTATTGTGTGCCTCGGTCTGAGGCAGTTAGTAACTTTACGAATAATGATGGGTAAAACAGTATCATAGAATATTACAAGCAAAAGTTCCTAACTCAGAGATCTGATCAATAATGGAGATGATTTTGTAAAAGTGCTGAATTAAAACCGAAGACCAATAATATCAAATACAACATCTTCAAATGCTGACCACAGACAAGAGAGAATATAGGACTACAGAGTGTTAGACTGTTTTTACTTAGCGGGGGCAAAGATAACAATACAATATTACAAATGCCAAGAACTCGGGAATAAGCAAAGCAGATCCACAGCGTCTCAAGGATGCTCAAAGAGCGAAGGGTCGTCGTCAAGGATAATGCATCACAGGGAAAGAACAGTTATAAACTATAGTGTTGTACAGTGCGGTAATTTAGAAAAAAAAATACGACTGAAATAGAAAAGCAGAATAAATACTTTATAGGGAAGAAAAAAATATGCGGATTACCCGTGAATTTCGCTTACCAGAACACAGAAAAAACTGAATCTTCTCCGCAAAATCCTCGGTCATATGAAGCAAAAGGAGAGCGTGAAATATGAAAATTCGAATAGGAAACCTCGAGGACCTGGACAATGAAATACGGTAGACTTTTATCAGTGGTGACTGTAAGTAAATTTTCGATAGATGCCGGTAAATACAGAAGAGAAAATGACTTGTCAGTACTTTGCATAGTCAAAGTTTGATAAATTATGTGTACGGACCTATAACAAGATCTGGATTCAGGAAACTTGTCATTCGCCATCAATAACGTAGTGGTAACAAATTTAACACGTAAAAAATGCGCCGAAGTTTCTCAAGGCCACCGAAAACAGATCTGTCTTTCGGTGGTCTCGGTATAATGCTGTATGAGTAGCGGCCCATGAAACTTTAACCACGGCCTGGTGATGGCCTATACTATGCAGTTGCCAGAAGCACGATTATGGCTAACTTTAACCTTAAATTAAAAAAAAAAAAAAAACTACTGAGGATAGAGGGCTGCGATTTGATATGTCTGATGATTGGAGGGTGGATGATCAACATACCAATTTGCAGCCTTCTAGCCTCGGTAGTTTTTAAGATCTGAGGGCGGACAGAAAAAGTGCGGACGGACAGACAAAGCCGGCACAATAGTTTTCTTTTATAGAAAACTAAAAGTAGAGTGTGACTGTGATATACCTCCTTATCACGAAATTATTATTTTTTTAATTTAAACAACACTAATGTACGTATTATAGAAATCATCTTCCAAGATAGGATGAACTGACCCCTTTAGATTTATAGCGATCCGTGTAGATTATTTTCATATATATTCGATTAGAGGTTTGCTATTGGATGAATAGTGTCTGATCACTTGAGGGAGGTAGAAGGAACGAAGCTCATTCGCTTTAATGATAAAGCAAAGTAGCTAGAAGAAGAAAAGAAGACCAGAAGAAATAAACTAATTGATAAAAAAAACTTCGTAACTGAAAATAGTAATTAGTAGGCTGAGAAATGAGGCGATTACCTTGATTAAAAGTGAAAGGAAAGGACTCTTCAATAGAAAGATATGGAGAGGCTTTGTCTGTTGTTAGTTATCTTTTAAAAAAAGACAAAGAATATAGAGCAGTTCTAAAACTAGTGAAAGCATGACAGGTGTCCTTCTCCCAGAGCCCAAAAATCTATAAACTGATAAACCCAAGTACAAAACGTGCCAACCCATTTCCAGGGGCAGACATGGCGACTGCAGAAACTTTCGTGAAGCTGCTTTATTACAAAATTCGATAAACATCTGTAGAAAAGTCTTCGTAGCTGAACATTGAGAAAGTGCCAAAGAATGGTCAGGAGAAGTACCATAAAGCAGTTATGTGGGTCCTGAAATACGCACTATCGAAACATGGGTTATCAAAATGGAAAAAATGTAAAGTCTTCTTGCAGACGATATGCAGTTGTGCCTAGCTGAGTAAAAGCTGTAGCTACAGTGTCTAAATTAAAAGCCAGAAGTTTAATGCCACGTCAATGAAAATAAATAATACAAAGTTAATAGTAATAAAATACAAAATTTATGGAAAATTAGACACTACCATCTAAGAAGTATTGCTTTTATAAAAAATATTTTCACACGTATGTTAAAAAATGTACGTATCCTATATAATAATGTAATCACAGGGTATGACTAATGGGACTGCTTTTATACCTGTAATGGTCTACCTAACTGAGGCATAGATGAATATAGATTAATGGTGTCAAGATGCAAAGAAGACTTAACATAATCTTCAAAACAATCTTCTGATAAAAAGAACCCTCTTAATGGACCAAATGAGGGTTGGTATGCCTGCCCTTCAATCCATTCGGGTGGATGGGAGCAGAGTATAACCGTTCATCATTAGTGACGTCTCAGTTTGACTGAATGAAAAATATGGAGTCTTATTTCAACATTTTTTTATTATTATTATTATTGGGCACCTCTTTGGACACTTTTTATTGGAACGCTTCACTGGAATTTCAAATACTTGGTCAGACCGGCGTTACCGACAGAAAAGTTCACGGAACAAGGCAAAATCAGACAAAAAAATCACTCTTAAGCAAGAGTTTTTCTTCCTCACAAATGAAGCCGTTAAAGCAATAAAAGTAATCGTGCGTTGACTGAATTAACCGAAATGGGTAATCTGGATTACCATTAGTGGTTTAGGTCGCTTGTACTGCATAAAACAGCCAACTTGTGCAATAGTATTCTTTTAATTGCTTATGTCTATGATCAGAGTCTTTTTGAAACATATAAACTGTCCTTGCTGAATCTAACGGAAAAAAGTCCAAGGTTTTTTCATATCTCGTTTGCATGGATGAGGATGTATAATCTTCAATAATTCTCTAATAATCATTTTAAGGGAATTCCCATAAAAAGTGAATGGTGTAGGATTCTGGAATACATAAATAGCAGAGGACATACATTGAAAGGCAACTCTTGTTTCCCAGTACAGGATCTTAATTTATATATATAAATATACATATATATTTTGTATATATATATATACATGTATATATATATATATATATACATATACATATATATATATATATATATATATATATATATATATATATATATATATATATACAGTATATGCAAACTCGCAGATTCTTTATCAGTTCTAGCCATACCTTCTGTTTATATTCCAATGATCAAGGACGCTTATTCCATATTCTTTTATTCTTTTAGGAAAGGCCTTGTTAGGAAAAGCAATTCACTCAAACAGCATTTATGACCACATAGTTATGACAGTAACGAAACTGCTATACTGATAATTTCTAAGATTAATAAACACTGAAGCCTTTGTGTGGATAATTTCCCAACGAAATTGGATTGCTTCGCAATGTTCTTAAAAACTGTCTTGCAGTACATGTTGATCACAGTCTAGAAACCCTCCTCCTCTACCTGCCAGTGCCATGTCTACTTCTTTATTTCGATAGCCTTCACGAAACAGGCACTACTGCGGACTTAGAAAGCCGACACACTCTTTATCCTCCTTCTGTTTGACAACAATTCGCCGCGAAGTACAGTAGGCCTAGCACGCCAATCATCACAAATAGGGAAGCCAGTCTTTAGGATAGTTCCCTCTTTCTCCAAGGAAGAAACAATTAGCATAACTGAATATATACCTATGGCTGAATATATACGTATAGTTTGCTGTCATGGATGAGTAGCAAAGTCTTCGGCTCACGTTTGCTACGTCCACGGTTCACCCCAGCCTACTGACTGTCATAAAAAGACCAGGGGACCAGCAACTTCATCCTTGAAGACTTGTCGAGAAACCAGGATGTTTTACCCTTCTGCGCCACCAACTCAAAAGGGAAAAAAAAAATGATACGGAAATATACATATTACATATATATATATATATATATATATATATATATATATATATATATATATATATATATATATGACATTTTATCACGCCGTGATTTATATACATTCATGAAGCTACAAATGTCGCTTAATATCCAATTCACGCTACTTCGGGAATATCCCCGATGGGGAATTATCAAAGAAGGTGGCTCAATGGTTTGACCGTCGAATGGAGTCGCTGGAAGGTACCGTGTCGAGGGATCATGACCCGGCGGTACCGATCCATTTATCACTTAAAAAAAATTCCCCTTCGGTGATAATTCCCCATCGGGGACACTCCCGAAGTAGGGTGAATTGGACATTAAGCGACATTTGTAGCTTCATGAATATTGATATATATATATATATATATATATATATATATATATATATATATATATATATATATATATATATATATATATATATATATATATATATATATATATATATATATATATGTATGTATATATAATATATAATACATATATATATTATATATAATAGATAATATATATATATATATATATATATATATATATATATATATATATATATATATATATATATCCATATGATTTATGATTTCTGTTTTCTTGAACGGCTCTTCTCATATCTGTGGTTTTGCCAATACTCGAAGACTTTTCAACCAACTTCTTCGTTTTAACGTGCTTTTTCCCATTTTTATATGGCAATATCATTATTCGTCTTTAATATCTTTTTAAATATTTATGCCACATATTTGTAGTTTTTGTATGAATTTTTCACCAGGCCCTTCCAAATAACTTTAATAAGGATATTCTTGGAAGGCCATTATTGCAGTCTCCGTGTAGCCTGCCAAGCGGCCGATTAAAAGCAGGCCATTAATGATTCCAGATGCTTAACTTGGCGTCAAATTCATCATCGTTTGTTCTCGAACTTCATTCGGTGATTGAAAGCGGACTTTGCGGTTCAAACATTGTTCTCATTAAAAGTTTGTCCCTGCGAAGTGGTATGTGCCGAGCCTGTAATTGCAAACGCCAAATCCCGAAAGCTCGTCAACAAAAATGGGTACTGGTTGCAGCTTTGGACCTGTTCCGCCACTGTTTGCTATTGGTATTCTTTCTACAAAGTTTATTACTGCCGTTTCCAGTGATATATATATATATATATATATATATATATATATATATATATATATATATATATATATATATATATATATATATATATATATATATATATATATATATATATATATATATATATATATATATATATATATATATATATATATATATATATATATATATATATATATATATATGTGTGTGTGTGTGTGTGCGTCTCTCTGTGTCTGTGGGTGTGCTTGTTTGTGTTATTATAATAATCACCTCTTCACTCCTCGAATTCTTCACACTTTTTGGATACACTTGTCACTACAAAGTTGCTGAGATCCAAATGCAAGAATATAAAGAAATTCTGATGTCCTTAGCCGGATTCGAACCCGAATCGTCGGTAACTCGACCTCCTTCCTATACTCCGTATGCGGGTTCGAATCCTGCTACGAAAGTTAGTGTCCTCGTATTCTTGCACTTGGATCACAGAGGCTTTGTAGTGACAAGCGTATCCAAAAAGTGTGAAGAGTTCTAGTAGTTAAGTGAGCACTGTGGTTATTACAATTACACGCGCATCTGGTAAAAAAGTGATTAGTAGATTATATATATATATATATATATATATATATATATATATATATATATATATATATATATATATATATATATATATATATATATATATATATATATGTGTGTGTGTGTGTGTGTGTGTTTGTGTGTGTGTGTGTGTGCACGCGCATCTGGTAAAAGTGACCAGTAGATTATATATATATATATATATATATATATATATATATATATATATATATATATATATATATGTGTGTGTGTGTGTGTGTGTGTGTGTGTGTGTGTGTGAGTGCATGCGCACCCGTGTACCTGAGCGTGTGAATAACTTCTGGCTGTGATCAGACAACAACTTTCGATGAAACTTCATAAAAACAATTGAAAACGGGTAAATTATAAATTTTCTCCTATGCCTTTAATTTTTGCACTGGTAAATGGTAATAGAATAAGATATTAATATTTCAGTGATGAGTAAGGATTAACGGCAGTTCGTCTGCTGATAAATCAAGGTAAAGATGCTGATTGCCCTCAAGTAGATTGTGCCTGGATTGTATTAGTTTGTCTGGAGGACGGCCTAGGTTGGTCGTTTGCTTCCGAATAGTTCTCAGAGCAACCTGGTCAGCAATTCCTAACTTTCAGTGTCCACTTGACAGGTCTGCGCTGTAGCTCTGATTGGGGATGTATTCCAGTATCTACCACGTGTGCAGAAATATCTTAGATAATCCATGTCTAGCTGTCCTGTTCTATTAAGATAATTTGGCGACATTGACAGCCTCATATTTGTGACAAACAATTAACAGACTAAACGTCTCCTTTGCTAATATGCAAGCTTTTTATAGCATCAATGTTAATGAACTGAAGCATTACAAAGTTCTTAGATTTAGAAAAAAAATTAAATTAAATCATCTCTGAATAATCAAAAAGATTTTTCTTGTAAAGTCAGCTTTTAAAAGGGAACAT
>NC_089748.1:6030235-6032735 GCF_040412425.1 Macrobrachium rosenbergii
AGTAAAACAGACAATCTTAATTGCGTTGACAACTGTATAACCTTCTACTCAACACTAGTCAAGACTGAAAAAAAGGATTGATAGAATGTAGCAGATACACTGGGAAATAAAATGAGAGGTAAAAACAGAGAAACTTGAGGAAACTTGAGGAACGGGAATAAAGACAACGTTCGAAAGTCTGAGAAAAGAAAGAGAGTAAAAAAGAGAAGTGTTAATGACGCACCTACTAAGGTTCCAAAAATCTAGGTAAGAGGTGCATCTTCGTAGAATGCACTGTGGCCTCTATCTTATTTTCTGAACTATTTGAAATTAATTGGTTTGCAAGAGCCTTGTCTCTCATGAAAAATTGTATTCCTGAATAAACTGATAAAAGAAAAGAGAAAGACAGAGGTATGAAATTCCATACACTGAGATAAATAGATCTAAGTTTCTAGAAAACTGTGCCAAAGAGTAGAGAAATGCTGATTGATACGGAATGACTGTACACTGTCAATTACATCGTCATTTATTCCACAGGTTGTTTACATTAAGGGATGCAGCCTTTTGCACTGCATGCATCCTGCCGGAATAGTTTTGATTGCCATCCCATAAAGAAAACATAGTTTTCATCCCCTTCCCTGTCTTTATTTTAGGCTGATGTAATCCAGAACCACGGAACAGGGCAAGGAACCTTATCCGAAAATATTCGCTGAGAACCAGAAGGCTAATAGAGTCATGAACTACACGCTGAAATGAAAAAGATACGCGTGCGCTCACACACACACACACAAACACACACGCATACACACACATATATATATTATATATGTATATACATCTAATTATATATGTATATATATACAGTATATTTATATATATATATATATATATATATATATATATATATATATATATATATATATATATATATGTGTGTGTGTGTGTGTGTGTGTGTGTATGAATTAATTTTATCACATCACTGTGATTCATATACAAGCATTAAGCTACAAATTCGCTCTACCTCGGAAATAATATATTTTCATATATGTTACCCGAAGGGGAATCTTTTAGTTGATAATAAGTTCGTCGTCTCATGGGCTCGAACCACAGAAGAACAAGAACTCAGGACTACAGTGACCCCGTAAACCACACAGCCATCAAGGGAGGTAATAAGTTGATACCAACTCCCATCTACAAATCACTGTCGAATTCAGGTATTTGTAATTTGTACTACATGGCTACCATGTTCGCCATGTAGTATGTTTGTTGCACGCAGCCATATTATGAATTAATTTTATCATATCACCGTGATTCATATACAAGCATTAAGCTACAAATGTCCTTTAATATACAATTCGCTCTACCTCAGAAATAATATATTTTCATATATGTTACCCGAAGGGGAATTTTTTAGTTGATAATAGGTTCGTCGCCTCGTGGGCTTGAACCACGGAAGAACAAGAACTCAGGACTACAGTGATGCCTTAAACCACACAGCCACCAAGGGAGGTAATAAGCTGCTACCGACTCCCACCTACAAATCACTGTCGAACTAAGGTATTTGTAATTGGAATTGATATCAACCCACCTCTACCATGTTAGCCGTGTAGTACACGTTTGTTGCACGCAGCCATATTATGAATTAATTTTATCACATCACCGTGATTCATAAACAAGCATTAAGCTACAAATGTCCATTAAATATCCAATTCGCTCTACCTTGGAAGTCATTTTTGCAAAACACATCTAGAAGTCCAAGCCTACACATGCACACAGCCGCCGCTCCTTTTTAATTAAATTTTGACTATTGATTTGTCAGGGTCTTTGTACTTTCACTCGCTGTACCTCTCCTAAATCGCCTGCTTTTGTGCTTCACCCTTTTTTATGACTTTTCCTGGCCAAAAACTCCTCTTTTCCAGGGAAGACATGCATCCAGGACTTGACATGTGAAGCGCCCAAGGGCGGGTCTAACAGAATTCGCGCACGAAGGATCGTTCTCACCTGTACGCCCAGGCCGGCAAACACTGGCAGAGAGAGAGGTCATATAAGGCCAGGTCAGGGGTCAACAAGCAGCAGACAGGCAATTGACTCAGTACCAACCACATAGTGCTACTCTGTCCCTGAGGACACCGCTCGAACTTGGCTTGACCGATAGCCTGCCAATCCAAGTGCCACCCTAGTGCCAATCTTAGAAGCCCCACTCAACCGAGTATCCTATTGACTCTACATCCACGGATCTTCGCTCCAGGAACAAGGTACTGTGTGCTGAGGGGAGTGTTCGGTCAACCTAGCTTTTGCTCTTATCTCATACCGCGTCAGTTTTCACTTGTATTTTCTTAAGACCCTAACAAATTGTCGGTAACCCATAATCAGTGTGTTAAAGTGTAAATTACTTAATTATATTTTGATGTCATCTCCTTCAGCCTTCAGCACTCCCGTTGTAAAGATTAAACTGTGCTTTGGTTCATCCAGTGATCGGTTTCCTTTTTCTACATTGCATAAAGGTTGTGTGTACACCGCC
>NC_089748.1:6035235-6160235 GCF_040412425.1 Macrobrachium rosenbergii
TTTTTAAACAGATGATGAAAATAATAGCGGGTTTGGTTTATTTTTCATCATCCATAATTTTCATTACAACTACCTTTTATTCCTTTAAAATGGTGAAAGTACTCTTTAGCAAAGAAGTAAAAGTTGATACTGTTCTCCAGACGGTTACCTGAAAGTAAGAATACTTAGCATACGCGTAACCCAGAGAAACTGAGAAGAAAGACAAGTAGATTCACGACTCGCCCATTGCTCATCTATAACCATGTCACTGAAACTTCAGAAGATTTCATTTTATTCCCAAGGAATGAAATACTGAATCATGTTCATTACTGAAAAAGTATAGGCTATATGGCCGCGTCTTTACTTGAGGATAACCCGGCTTGCCAGAAATCTACATTCACTTGTTAACCCTCTACTTCTTTCTACAAACTCGAAGGCATGATGCATTACAAGTGTTACATAATTTATTAATGGTGTTAGTACAAGAAACGCAGAGACTTAGGCTACTCTTTAAAAGTTATAGGGATCTAAACCATTTGGGTCTGTCGCACCATGACTATATAAAAATGTTAGACACTTTATCTTCGGCAACCCTGATTTTTAACCTTCGTGAACGAATTCGAATCTTTCAGTTGAATACTCCAAGTATTTTTTTCAGTTTATATATATATATATATATATATATATATATATATATATATATATATGTGTGTGTGTGTGTGTGTGTGTGTGTGTGTGTAAAATTAACGTTGAGTATGTAGCCATATAAAGTCAGGTAGACTTGAAATGTATAAATTTACTCATTCAAACTCAGCAATAACAATAATTGAAATTATAGCTATTGTTAAGAAGGAAATACTTTTGTTTAGAACTTCACATTGATTTCGATATCGTTAATTATTAAATTGTAAATGTTTGATCACATGTAATAAGTGCAAGGAACCTTACGGCCCCGTCATATCAATATTATTTGTTTACTCACAGTCTGATAATAAGTCCTACATAGACAAAGGCAGCCTTGTCCTTAAATCAAGCCTTGTCAGCTAGTCACGTAGGCAAGCCAAGGGTGCTGTCAAAGGTAGCCTATTGTTTGTGTAGACAGTATTCCAGAATTTCTGGAATAAAGAATTAGAATTAGTTATCATCGTCATTAGCGCCTGTTCCTTTGTCAAACGTGAAATAAAACCTCCCATCATCCGCTTTCTTTTGCTAATTTAATTATCATAAAATAGGCTGTGGGACTAAGCTTAGATTTTGAAAAACTCCCAGCACGGGCTTGGAATAACTTTTGGTTTATTCCAGCTAGCATATCTGTCTGTATTAACGTTTTTGAAAAATGAAATATTGCCCAGTCATCGAATTTCCCTAGAGTTAGTTTAACTTAGTTAAAATTACCTTCCTGCGAGTTATTCTTATCCTTTTCACCTCATGGAAACGTTCAAAACGAGCTTGGGTTTGTCGTTCCCCTGACAGTCAGGTCCGCCTTGATTACTAATCAATAGTTTTAAGATAAATTACTGTTACATACTTGTTATAAAATTACAACTTTTAAAGTGAAAATTGGAACAACCCTCTTGAAAACTGACGAAAACTTCATGTACTTCAGAAAATAGTATGCACAACTTATTTTTTACTGTTTATTGATAACAATTAAATTTAGTGATACACTACTTATCTAAAAGACTGTTACAAGTCTAAAATATGGACGGAAAAAATAAACGGAAAAATTATTTTTCAAAAGGGTTTCATGTGTTGTGTCTTATAGTAATCATATATGCAGAAGTACTTACACTGTAGTTTTAAACTTTACAAATTAAGAGTATTATTAATGCGTATTAAAAACACCATGATGTTCCATTGTACTTTTATATGCCATATTCTTGCTATGACGAACCATAAATTTATATTTATATCTAAATTTAAAGAAGTGTTAGTAGAAGTTGCACGGAATAGTTTTCTTCTATCGATTGGTAGTCATAGAAAAATTTTATGGTATACTATAATAATTTGTCTTTATACGCACTGCTCAGGAAGTATTGGTATTGTAATTGTTGATAAAGGTCCGTGAGTGATGCCTGCGTGATAGATTACGAAGCTTATTTATGTAAGGTCTTAATAGGTAGTATCAATACTTTTTGATTCCCCTCTGTGTATTTGTACTTTTTCGTCTAGACAGTGACTAAAACGCCAGTCCAGGCACTGTAGCTAACACGGAGAAAGGTGGAGTGTTTGGATTGCTGAAAATATTAAGTCATCTTTTGAATATTTCAGGGCTGCCTAAACTCTAATTTTGTCACTGGTGTACTTATCCGTATGTTTTATACTATGAAATAAAGTGGATCCTTAAAAAATAAACATTGTATAATAAGTAGCCTAACCGTGCATTCATTACAGTGATTCTTTCAATACACAGTGATTGGGAAAATCCAGCAAAAGTCGTTCTCAGTCTAGCTAACAACTTCCATACAGATGTAAAGTACAACTTGGCACCTTAAGGAGACGCCGACCGGAAATTTGAGCTATACAGAATGTTTATTCTACAGATTGTTTATTCTATTTCTTTTTCTTTTTTCAGAATCAGACTCACAGAAGGTTTTAGGTTGAAAGTTGCTGGGCTGGGTAACTACTGCAATTTGCATACCCGTTGTTAAAGCTTTATAGTATTCATTTCTAGAGTTTTAGTGTATGATGATTGCATTGATGAGATTTTTAATATCCAAAGTCTAATTAAGCATTAACGGTCGTCTAGAGTTCTGTTGCCTCTGGGTAATAATACTAGAATGCTTAAAATGGATTTTTTTTTACACAGGTTCAATTTCTTTACTTTTTTTGGGGGAAATCTGAGGTAAAAAATAAAATGAAAAATATTAAATAAAGATCTTTCTCAGAACACTAATAAATATTTTGCTACAAGTTCATGTTCACTGAACTCAAAATTTCTTATGTTAAAGTTATCATCTACACAATTTCCACTACATAATTATTTGTTGTAGTGTATGTTGAGCTAAAGGTGTCAACCGTGTGAAAGGCTTAAAGCATTAGGTTATTAGCATTATTCATTACAGAAAAGATGCTGTTTGTGGCAGGCGTATGATTACACTCAATATTTCTACCCGTCTGACTTACAAGAACACTGAATGACATCAGTCAGTGCTGCTGGCAGTGCTGGATTACAAAGATCTGTAAGAGAAACTGAAGTGAAATTTTGTATCTTGCCACCAAATTACCTATTTTCTTGGAAATACCGGTCAGACGTTTTTTGTCAGTGGCTTTCCACAACATAACTTGAAGGTGGGTATTTAAGGAATGTTACAGACAACTGCCAGATGTTTAAAGTAGTTGAACTATGCACTCTCCATAGACAATTCTCCTGCCTGACACCTTTTCTACAGCACCTTTCTCACTCCGACTGGTGTCCTGTCCAGGAAAATTCACCATCAAGTAATGTGCATAGGGCCAGAATCTTTTCTGTTTTCCATGTGGATGTGACATGGACTATTATAACTGTGGTTGTACGCATTGTAAGAAGTTGAAGGCATATTTGCCTCAGTACTGCACATATACCATTTATATCTGAGAGTATTCCATCCAATTTTTCAGCTGTACATTTAACCCCAACTACATCTGATACTTTAGGAAAACACAAACGTTTGTGTCATCACTAGCTATGCTAATCATACACGTTTATGCAATGCTGCGTGACTGTTTTAACTACTGATATGTTCTAATCATATAATTTAAAGTATAGTCTATACATCTGTGATCCTGCTAATTTGCTCGCCTTACTTTTTTTGGCTCCGTTTGTAAGAAATAGTAGATAAATGATATTAGATTAAACCCATAAAACTGGACATGTACCAGAGATATGAATTGATAAAGGATTTCGTCAGATATAATAATACAGAAAAAATTAAACGTTATATTTTGTGATTTCTGTAGGGTAAGAGTACATACAAAAATGCAGAATATGTCACAGTGAAGAGAAATGAAAAGTTTCATTTGCTCATGGCTTTAGGGGTTGTGGTGTGGGCTAATTCCGTAGTGAGGTTAGGCCCAGGTGTTATTATAGAAGAAGACTATGATGTGTGGTTGTCATCTGACACGGTAACTTTTAGTATAGAGTTTGAGGATATAGGTTCAGCAAGGGATGAGCTTGAAGCATCCCGGAATAAAGTACAGTCGCTGAGGGTTTTATTGGGTGAGATGAATACCGGACAGAATCTGTCTGATCCATTGTGGGGTTGGTTAACTGAACTCAATGCTACAGCTGTTAGGGTCCAGAATAAGATTAAGAAGACTTTAACATGGCTTCTAAATTTAGGTTCTTCGACTTCTCACGTTTCTTCTAGAAGGAGTAAGCTGCGCCATTGTTAATTGGAGCCGTTCTGGTCATAGGAACACTTGCTAGTATGTCAATTGCTAATTTGGTGAAAACTGAACAGGTATCGGCAGAGTTAGCTAGCCAGGGTAAAACTCTGGTGACTTTACGAGATAGTAATGAGAAATTGCGAGAGGGTTCTGAGACATTACGGACGTCTTTAAATGGGTTATTGGTCACAGTTGTTAGGAAGTGGGGGGAGGCTTAGATGTTTCGATAGTTTGTCTTCTTGTCAAACTACCTTGTTGAATATTGAGAAAGAAGCGGAATCCATATTATAGGAAATTCAAATACAGGTTAAGGTAGTGTTTGCCACTTCTAAGGGGCGAATTTTTGGAGATATTTTACCTCTCTGGTCTTTAGAAGCAACTTTGATGAATGCAGCATATCTGTATGGTTCACAGGTAATTTTTACTGGGGAGAATTTGTATCGTTATTATGGGATTTTGAAAGTAAGAGTGTCTGATACGGGGTTGTTTGTGCAAATTCCAGTTAATAACTTGAAATACTTTCATAGTTATATCATACGAACTTTCCCATGTGATTTTAATGGTTCGGTAATAGTGATAGTGAGGAGACTATGTGCCTTTTGGGGGACCAGTTTCAATCCTCGGCTGTTAACTATAAGTCAGGATGTGTTTTAGTTCATGATAGATATATTTGTGATAGTAGTATCTTTACGCTCATAAACGTTGACTGGATAGGATGTGAGAAAATATTAGTAAATAACTAGACTCCTTCTGACTGTGACTTTCGAACGTTCCAACATGAGTACACGGTGACCTCTACGAAGACTCTCAATGAGATGTTCTGCAAGGGATGCGAGGTCTCCATCCGGTGCCATAATTCATCGGAAACGTTTCTTCTGCGAGGATCCCACCTCTTCGATGCGACATGTAGGCTGGTCATGCTGAAGTTTCGAGTCCTGGGCAAGAGTGTCCTCAACTCTACTACTCGTATCTTCATGCAGCATCTTCATGGGGAACATCAAGTTGTTCCAGTGCCGCCTTTAAAGGAGTGATCGCCACAACTCCACCACTTCCTCCAATGCCGGAAGACGATCCTTTCCCCATGCCGAATCAGTACCTCCTCATCGCTACTTTATCAGTGATCGGGACCTTTGTTGTCATACTCTTTGTGAAGTGGGGTATTTCTCATGTATGAAAACACTGTGTGAGTAAACCCTCACCTGAAGATCAGCCTGCCAGGGGTGTGGCTGTCCATTCAGTGCACGAATCTAGCAATTAATTATTGCTATGCCCCTAGTGATGGGGGCAGCACTTCTTTGTGGTGGCCGAGCATCTGAAAACCTCATAGGTCACAGATATTTTATGAATTACAATACACAGTAGTTTTTTTACTAATAAGTGTGACTAAAGGCATTGTGGAGAACCTTGAGAGGATTCTTAGCTGATGTCTGGCGTGCATCCTGATTAGAAAAACTGTATACGTGTTGAATGCGTCAGATATTCTTGAGACGTGAGAACCTCCCTGCTTACCGACAAGACTTTGTGAGTTTGTTCGCCGGAAATGTCCGGGTTCCGGATAATTCGTTCATATGTGGTTTTTTGGGGGCAGTGGGCTGAACCCCGGGGTGTGAATGGATTAGTTATCAAACAAATTGTCATTCGAAGATCAACACCGAATATTAATAGAAGTCTTCGGTGAAGGCTCTGTGGTTCGAGACCTATCGATTAAGATTGTGAACATTGCTGTTTGGAGGTGGGAAACATTTTTGATTTCCCAAACTGTATATTGTTCTTTTCATTTAATATATATCTCACTTGAAGTTGACCATTTTTACATTGTGCTTACTTTATAAGTAACATGGGAGGAATTCCCATACCTTTATTTTTATACACTTGTTTAACAAAGGTTTTATTTGGCTTCTTCAGATGTTTCGCTGAGGAAGAGGTTAAGATGTACTCATTGGGAAAATACTGGACTTTGACTTATTTTGACCAATAGTGGGAAACTATTTAGAGAGAATACTTAGATGAATATGGTCGACTGTAATATGTTTGATCATTTGGTGAACATTAGTATTCCATTTTATTTCATCTTACAATCCAGTTATGTTAGATTATTGTCAAATAAAGTATTTTGGGTAGGCCTAATGTTTGTTTCGCTGTAGACCTGAGAGAGAGAGAGAGAGAGAGAGAGAGAGAGAGAGAGAGAGAGAGAGAGAGAGAGAGAGAGAGAGAGAGAGAGAGAGAATGCGTGTGTGTATGTACGAATGTACGAAGCCAGTAGCCACTTGGATGCGGTCACTATCAAGCCACCAATAGAGGGGACTTCTTGACTGATAGCAAAGGTTGATAACATATATATATATATATATATATATATATATAATATATATATATATATATATATATATATATATATATATATATATATATATATATATATATATATATATATATATATATATATATATATATATATATATATATATATATATATACGGATATCATTACTAATTTAGTGACTTGGTCATCAATATCCTGTTGCACCTATCAATAACTTGACAAAAAAATTTTTAAAGTTTCATATGGTTCAGGAAAGAAACTATCTTAATAGCTACTATCATATATTCTGCTAAAAGAAGGTAAAATTATCAGTTATAGCATAAAATGTATCGTACTTTTTAGATCGGGAAAAGTTTCTAGCATGTACAAGCCAGCCGTTTAAAACAGAACGGTCGCGTTTTCTATTTCTCTACTTCACATAATAGAAAACTGCCTCTGATGAGAACACTAACTTTCATGGGTGACGTTTGTATTTTTAATACTCTTGGTAGCACTTAAGAGCTCCGTAGGGAATAAAAATTTTAGCGTAAATAAAATAAACCAAAACTTTATATTAATAAAGATAAACTAAGATCAGATCAATATAAATTTGTAAACTAACATAGAGTCTATCGAATCAATGGGAAAATGCCACGAGTTATTCCAGGAAAAAATCCTTTACTGGCAAATAAAGCGACCCTAGTCTAGAACAGTAGTGAAACAGAACTTTTGAAGTAATAATGAATGTCATTTGCGATTTTGATATACAATTGCAGATATGGCTGAGTGACATTATGGTTAAGAGAAAATAAGACAACATACTGAAAAGATACTTACTTGTGAGGTTCAAGAAATGTCAGAAGTGAAAGACTGACTCTATTATTCACGACAGGTGTTTATAATGCGGAAAGCTGACGGAGAGGTAGCGGGCGACCTGAGGCCCCCTTCTGCATCTGTACAGAAATTGTGTTTGTTAACAGGCATAATAAAACATATATAATGCGTTACAGAACATGTAAAAAGATATATATATATATATATATATATATATATATATATATATATATATATATATATATATATATATATATATATATATATATATATATATATATATATATATATATATATACAATAATGAAATACAAATAATACATACAATGAGATACATAAAGAATCTGAAATAATAACAAGTAACATATATGACGTGATTAATGTGCATATGAGGATCGAAACACAAGAATGGAGAGGCGATATGACGCCCTTACAAATACTCCCCCCTCCCCCAACCCAAGACAATAATTAGAGGAGCAATTATTGGATGAAACAACATTAATCACGCAACCGCTGAGGTAGTTGGATTGGGCCCCTACTCCTGGAGAACTGTCGGCGTGGGGTGGAACCAACATCTGGGGTTGGCTCGATGTGTCCCCTGGGCTGCCCCGGACCCCTCTATGGTGGGGGGCGGATGTCTGTGGGGAGGTACTGAGGGGGAACTCTGGGGCACCTGCATGCCTCCTCGCATACTTCGCTGTCCAACAGGAATGCCGGCTTCAGTCTGTTGATGGTGACCCAGTCTTCATGCCCATGGATGTCAAGGAGGCATGCCTTGGCGTCCTGCCTGATGACTCGGTGTGGCCCCTGGTAGGGCCTGGTTAAGGGCGGTCAACGGGCGTCCACCCTGACGAAGACATAGGCGCAGGAGTCTAAGGCGGGTGGCCTGTAGGTGGTGGTTCTGTCGGTGAAGGTCTTATGGCAGGGCGCGAACTTCTGTGTGAGTTCCCTCAACTTCAGGAGGGTGGTGTTGGCGCCGTCGGCCGACGGCGGAAAGAATTCTCCGGGAATGGCCAGTGTCTCCCCACAGATTTTCTCAACAGGGGAGGCGTCGCCATTTGCTTTTGGTGTGGTGCAGAGACCCAGCAGGACCCAGGGGAGCTGTTCCTTCCACCTCTCGTCGGTGCAACATGCCATGAGGGCTGCCTTAAGAGAGCAGTGAACCCTCTCGACCATGCCGTTCGCTGCAGGGTTGTAGGCCATTTCGCTATGTAGTGTTGTACCCATCAGGCATGCCAAGGAGACCCAGAGCTCTGACAGGAAGGATGGACCCCTGTTTGTAGTGATGATGTCTGGCACTCCGAAACAGCTGATCCAACTGGAGAGGAGGGCCTCTGCGCATGATGCTGTTGATGCCTCCTCCATGGGGGTTGCCTCGGGCCAGCGGGTAGAGTGGTCTATGATCGTCAGGAGGTATCTGGCTCCTCCCGACTGCGGAAGAGGCCCGACGATGTCGATGTGGATGTGGCTGAAGCAGCCGACGAGGCTGGGGGAAGTTGTCAACCCTGGATTCTGTGTGCCGGGATGTTTTGCTCGCCTGGCATGGGATGCAGCTCCTTGCCCACTGTCGGACGTCCTTGTTGATGCCATGCCAGACGAACTTGTCAGTCATGAGGTGCGCCCTGATGGATGGGAGAGACCGTGGATTATGCCGAACTCCTGCTTCCTCCTCAATGCAGGTACTAGGGGGCGGGGGCGACCTGTGCTGGTGTCGCAGAGGAGAGTTGTGTTCGAGTTTCCTAAGGGCACATCTACCCACTTAAGAGCCGTCACTGCCGTTCTGTAGTCTGCTGTCTCTGGGTCTGCTGCTTGTTCTTTTGCCAGGTCTTCATAGTCGATGCCAAAGTGAAGGGAATTGATTTCTACTCTCGACAGAGCGTCAGCTACTGGGTTCTTCCTGCCAGGGACGTATTTGATGGTGCACCCGAATTCGGAGATGACAGTCAGGTGTCACTGTTGCCTTGCAGACCACGCATCTCCCGGCTTTGCAAATGCGTGCACCAAGGGTTTGTGATCTATTAGGATCGTGAATTCGGTCCCCTTCAGCAGGTACTTGAAGTGTCTCAAGGCCTGGTGGATAGCCAGCAGCTCCCTGTCGAAGGCGCTGTAGCGGGTCTCTGCTGGCAAAAACTTGTGGCTGAAGAAGGCCAAGGGTTGGGGGACGCCATTCACTAGTTGCTCGAGTACTGCGCCACAGTACTGCCTGGGTACTGCACGTCAGGATGCACAGGGACTTGGAAGTATGACTTCAGCAGGTCCATCTTGGAGAAAATCTTCGCGCCATGGAGGGCGCCTGTCAGGTCTTGCGTGTTAGGGAGGGGGTAATGGTCTGGTGTTGTCAGTAAATTCAAGTGCCAATAGTCCCCGCAGGGCTTTCATGAACCATCGGACTTCTTTACCATGTGGAGGGGAGACGCCCATGGGCTTGATGCTCTTTTACAGATGCCCATCCGTTCTATCTCTGCGAAGGCCCATTTGGCATTGTGTAACTTTTGGGGGGACAGTCATTGGAACTTGGCATGGGTCGGTGGGCCCGTCGTGGTGATATGATGGAAGATGCCGGGCTTTGCTGAAGCCCCTGGTGACTGGCGTAGCTCTGGTATGAATACGTCCGGAAACTCTTGTAGGAGGGATGTGTAGCTGTTGGGGGCTGTGGAGCAAATGGTGGGCATTCCATGTCCAGTGGAGAGCTGATGGGAGTGGCAGGTTCCTGTGTCGAGGAGGCACTGTCTTCCAACGTCGACCAGAAGTCTGTGGTGCCCTAGAAAGTCTGCACCCAGCAGGGGGAACTTGACCACTGAGATGACGAAGAGCCAGTGGTATCTGCGGCCCAGAAATGAGATAGTCCGGGTCGTCGTGCCAAACATGCAGATGGGAGTTCTGTTTGATGCTATGAGGGTGGGTGTTGAGTCAGGTATCTTTTCTAAATCTTCCTTGGATGGCAGGAAGACTGACTGCATTGCTCCCATATCTACCAGCAGGCGCCGTTTGAAATTTCGTCTCTGATGAAGAAGCCTGCTGGTCGGGGGAAGTTGGATTTCGCAGCCACTGCTGTTACTTGTGGCTGCTTTTGTCGTTTTTTGTAAAGGAACAGGGAGGTCTGCAATTCCTGCCATTGGCGCTGAATTTTCTATGGAAGAAGCACCATGCCGGGTTTGACCATGTCCTGTGTTCCCTGAATGGTGTCTTCTTCCTGTAAACAGCGTTGATGTCTCCCTCGCTGTCATCGTTGTCCTCCGTCAGGCTGCAGGCTCCCAGGGCGGCGACTGCAAGGGCGACGGCATGTTTCGAGGCCTTGGTGGACTCAGTGTATTTTCTGGGCGGCGTTGACTAAGGCATCCATGTCGAGGACATCTGCATCTTTTATCTGGCCCCTACCTTCCTGTGTGAGGCGCCAAAGGATGATCGCTCTCGTTAAGGCTACCTTCCTCTTCCTCCCGTTTTCATCGCGGCCTGTCAGTGTTACCAACACCCATAGTTCGTCCCAAGCTTCCCTGTGTGATGCTTCTCCGAGGAGCTGGGATAATAGGTCAAGCGCATGCGCTGCGCTCTCTCAGTTTCGGGCATGGAGAAAGTTTGGATGAGTTTATCCTTCAAGACCGCGCATGTGACAGTGTCCAGCTGTGCATCGAGCCAGGGGGAGATTCTGTTGAACACCTCTTCTGGGAGCGCTGTCATGGTGACTTCGGATTTGATAGCATCGTCTGAGATGCTCGCCATGCGAAAGTGTGCGTCTGTGCACAGGAACCATGATGCCGTGTTCTGCCCCAAAAATGGAGGAAGTTTGACCGCGTCTGGCTTTGTTGGCAAGAGGGGTGTCCAGACGATGCTCACGGGTTCGCATTGAAGTTCAGCTTCTGATATCTTTGCTCACGCACCAAAACGCGGGAAAATGCACTGCATTGAGTCCGTTAATGGTGCTGATTGTTCGAGTGGTCGAAAGAAGTGCCAAAACATGCCTTTTTGGGTATTTTGTATTTAGTCCATTATTGGCAAGGTTTCCACCAGGGAGGGAGTTTTCAGAGGCCTAAACTTTGACGCCGTAATTAATTCACTAAAGGCTTCTGATGGTAGGCTGCAGCCGTTTTTAGTCCATTAATGGCTGGGCCAAAACCGCGCTACCTGTCACTCCGGGGTCACCAGTGTGACGCTCAAGAAATGTCAGAAGTGAAAGACTGATTCTTTATTATTCTCGACAGGTGTTTATAATGTGGAAAGCTGGCGGAAAGGTAGTGGGTGACCTGAGGCCCCCTACTGCGTCTATACAGAAATTGTTTGTTAACAGGCATAAGAAGACATATATAATGCATTACAGAACATGTAAAAGGCAGATATATATATCGGCAGAAAGGCCGTACAACGATGAATACAATGAGATACATAAAGAATCTGAAATAATAACAAGTAACATATATGACGTGATTAATGTACATATGAGGAGCGAAACACAAGAATGGAGAGGCGATTTGACGCCCTTACATACTCACCATGAATTTTGTCACTGAACCAAGGGACAGACTTAGCATTCTTCTCAAACAACTAAGGATTTAAAGTAAATAAATGAATAGGAATAAAAAAACGAAACATTCTAATCTACTGACGCTTATCAATCATGAAAATACAAAATACTGTAGCATAAAAACTACCAAATACTAATGTTAATTTATAATAAAGGTATGAATAAGACTACGGTCATATTAAATAATAATTTTTTAAAGGTAAAATAGATTAGAGAAAATAATATCATTTAATATAAATATATATATATATATATATATATGAAATATATATATATATATATATATATATATATATATATATATATACATATACAAAGGAGCCCATAGAAATATAAAATGTGGAAAATAAAGGCTATATTTCAGAGACCAAACTATCTCTCTCCTCAGGCAAATAATGAAATATATATATATATATATATATATATATATATATATATATATATATATATATATATATATATACTGTATATATAATATATGACACGGTTTGACGTCAAAATGCGCTAAGCAAGTTGAAGCTTCCACAATGTTTATTGTTTTGACGTTGGAGATTACTATACATTCATGACACTTACTGGCTCTACATTCTCCAGCAAATAGTAGAGTGCAGTCTGGGCTATGTATAACTATCATTCTGACTGGTCTATAGGCTATGGGTATACATATCAATTCTAGCCTTTTCGAAAGTTAGTAAAAATTTAAAAAATGAAGTCTCAATCTTAGCTACATCGGGGACTTGTGATCGATGTTAAGATTGACTAAGATTGAGGAATGGAAACTCGACTTCCATAGCTTCTTTAATCCTTCCCAGACTTAACAATAGTATACATTTTGTTGGATATATTGTAAGCGAGCATCTTACTCCTAATTGGTTCTTATGTTTGACATGGTGCAGCTTATCTTATGATTCTAATAAGAATTCTTGGTTCTTTGCTGTTGCAGTGTTGTAAAAATATGAAAAGTTACTAACTTATGGCAACGCGCACAATATCAACCAATATTTCTACAGAGGAGAAGTACTGCATTAGGAATGCAAAACATGGGGAAGTACTTCTTTCCACTATCTCAACTACATGCGCATCAAGACCTTTTAATTAATATTTACTCATCTACCTCGGCAAACACGATCATAGATATTACAAGCTTCGAGATGCTACTCTCACATCTGGATAACATGAAAACACTTTTTTTTTATTATATAGGTTTCTGAGGATATCATCATTAACATTAATTAGGGATTTATAGCCATGCCCTTGTCTGCAGCGATGCGGATAGAGTGGTTGAATTGTTCGCTCTCTGGGGGTCAGTGACATACCTTAACATGACTTCATAGTCATGGGAAGGATATTCGAGCAAGTGAGATTTTTATGCTCATTCTATTGATTTTCATTGATTACGGGTTTCTCTTATATACAATATGGCAATAGGCACTAATATTAGGTACGGCAACGTAATGGATTTTTTTTTTTTTTTTTGAAGAGTTGGCTTTGATATTTTTGTAAAGTGGCTTTGAGGCTTCTCAGAAGATGCTATTACTGTATGTTACTTTTGGAAAGGGACCATAATACCGCTTTGGGATCCGAAAATGTCTCTTTTCCTTTCTCTCTCTCTCTCTCTTCTCTCTCTCTCTCTCTCTCTCTCTCTCTCTGTCTGTCTGAGGCATATTAATGCGTGGTTTTGGAAGTACGTTTCAGAATGTTGATTAATTATCTAAGTTTTATAAGCAGTGCGATTTGAAGTCAATTACCAGCCCTAACTGAGCAGTATACCGTTATGAGAGCAACCTTCATATATGGCGTCTGAATAACCGTTATTGTATTTTCAGTCGCTATTTTCTTTCAGACTGTTTTAGCTCCCCCGCCCACTACAAATGGTATATAAAAAGTATCCAGGTTTTTGCCTTTTATCAGCTGTATCCAGTTTCTCATCTAAAAAGGCCTACTGCAAGTAAATGATTATCTTATCATGGCCAGTGTGGAATAAAACAAGTAGCGAGACCTATACAGTCTAGTTTTTTTTAAGATTATCTAAAATTAATGATTAATTCTATGCATCCTGGGTAAGATGCTATAAGATGAGAATCCATGCAGTAAAGTCCATAATTATAATACAGAGAGGATTTATTTTCTTTTTGTTTTATTAATGTGGTGATATCATGAATGATGGAATTATAAATCTAACTGATCTACGTGAAGGGCAATCTCTTTACAGCAAGGTAAATACCGTGAGAGTAATTTCATGTTTCAATATCTCAAGAACGCCGAGTCAAGGATTTGATTTCACGTCCAGCGCGAGACGATTGCGATGAACATCTGGCAGAGAGAGAGAGAGAGAGAGAGAGAGAGAGAGAGAGAGAGAGAGAGAGAGAGAGAGGGAGGGGGGGTGGTAGCCAGGATGTACCCTACCCTCCGTAATTTTGTGAAGTATAAATCATTTTAGGAAGGCATGTGAAAGTAAATAAACCTAAACGATATAGTTTACAATATACAACCAAGAAGAAAATGAATAAGTATTAGCAGTACTTTACAAAAATTTTAAAAATTGTATTTTCCATGAACAAATTTCCCATGCCTCCCAACTGAAATGCTGGCTACGCCCATGAAGAGAGAAAGTTTACCAACTCTAGCAATCACAGGACTCAAGGACTGAAAATAGACCCCTAACCTCCAGCTAGGCACTAATCTCCAGAAATTGCCGCCGGAACCGTTCGACGTCAGACAACAGTAGCTAAAGAACTGAAGCGAACTGAGCCGCTGTGTTTCTTTTTTAGGAGTGAATGGTTAAAGGAGATAAGAATGTAATCACTGGGAAAAAAATTATTGTTGATATTTAAGAATCACTAGACTACCTCTATGAAAGTTAACAACGAATGTCAAAAAAAATGATTGTATGTATATATATATATATATATATATATATATATATATATATATATATATATATATATATATATATATATATATATATATACAGTATATATATATATATATATATATATATATATATATATATATAGAGAGAGAGAGAGAGAGAGAGAGAGAGAGAGAGAGCTGTAGTTTCTAATTTGGCACTTGTTTTGAAAGCCCACTATTTATCCCATGTCTGGCTTTACATACGTTGGCACTCGACTCGGTACCGTCATTTTCCACAAATGTTATTAGTTGCAACCAGAAAATAGCCTGTTAAAGCAGTTTAAAGGAAAAAAACAACCGAAATATATAAATACAACTGTTACGAAGGTTTAATATACGAACATCAACTTTTATTATTATTATTATTATTATTATTATTATTATTATTATTATTATTATTATTATTATTATTATTATTATTATTATCCAAGCTGCAACCCTTGTTAGAAAAGCATAGTGCTGACGTCACAAGGGCTCCAAAAGGGAAAGCAGTGCAGTGCAGAAACAGAAATAATTAAGTAAAGAGTGAACTATATGAGAGAGGTAACAAAGAAAAACATGCAAGATGCAAACAACTGAAACAATACTCCTGAAAGCCGGGTCAGTCAAAATTCCTCTGCACCCAGCTGGAACTCTGAAGTTCCAACGATTCACAGCGTGATTAGGAAGATTATTTGTTAATTTGGTTACAGCTGGAACAAGATACCTAGACAATTTTATGGAACTGAACCTGGCAAAATAAATGGCCTCTATGACCTGTAAACCTCTCGAATTCCTCAGTTTTTGGATATGATTGTCATTAGAAAGCCTTAAGCCCAAGTGAAGAAAGTCCGACTTTTGTGGTAGGATTCAAACTAACACAAGACATACCAGTGTGAGGTTAACCTTAACAGTTAGACTACAAAAAAATATATGAAAGTATTACCACTCATACATATGCGTACATATATCTATCGAATTCAGATACTTATTGCTAGAACTAGAACAGACACAGTCTCACCATTGTGGAATAGTGTCTTAGCAATTATATATATATATATATATATATATATATATATATATATATATATATATATATATATATATATATATATATATATATATATATATATATATATATATATATAATTATATATATATATATATGTTTTGTGTGTGTGTGTGTGTATATACATACATACATATATATATATATATATGTATATATATATATATGGAGCCTCGATGGCTCGGTTGGTAGAGCAGCAACCTCAGACTTCATAGAGGCCTGTGGCGAGGGTTCAATCCCCGCAGCCGACCAGTCAGAGAAGGCAGTCACTTTGCTATCCGTGTAGACACCCCGGGATTACATATGTAATCAACGGATAGGTTTGCTGAAAGCAAATGGGTGTTACAGACTAATACACTCATAAACAAAGCCACCCAACATCTTCTAAAAACATAACAGACACCTCACACGCCTCGAACTGTCGACCTACCGCCCAGTTCTCCTCGCTGCTGGGAGAAACGGAGCTGGGGATTTGGTACAATACATGTACACATTCGTTACCGGGGTCTAAGCGATGTCAGGCAGGGCAGCCGATTGAGGCTACGGCCTACCCCCACCGCCAAATCAAAGTCCTTCAAAGACAGCATCGTGCTTACCCCATATAAAAATGGGAAAAAAGCACGTTAAAACGAAGAATATATATATATATATATATATATATATATATATATATATATATATATATATATAATATATGTTTATATATATTGTCACGAAGCAACAAAGTACCTGGTTTTTTACATAATCACAGAATTCAAAAATTTACCTCACTTCAGCCACATACCTGAACTCTCATAACAATAAAATTATGATTGAGTATTCTAAAGGTAACAGTGATCCCTTAAAAGCTCATTAATCATGTGAAAATTCAAACCAAGTTTATCAAAACAAGTGTGAGGTATCAACAATTAAACATGAAATATACTAAAGTAAAAGGGCATCACTCCATCAAACAACTTTAACTGCTTCCCTGGTCTTAATTCACTTCAGCAAAACTAAAGGAACAAAACGCATTTATCACTTTGCCTTATGCACACAATTAATCCTATTCACTGGTGGTCAATAAATGAAACACTGTTTTTAAAACATTAAATACAAATATTTTATTTTTAAATTCAAAATTTATAATTTGAATTAAATTATTAAACAAAACTAAATCACAAAAACTTTAATTTATCAAGAAATTAAATTAATCAAGCAAAATTTAAACTATTTAGAATTACTCAAGATTTGAAAGGAAAATCTTAATAATGAGATTTAAATTAAGCATGCAAAGTTAAATTATCAAGAAATATTTAAAATGCAAAGTAAATAAATGTTAAATCACCAATATATAAAATATGAAAAATCAAGAGATTGCAAACACAATAACACACAAAAATACACAAAAGATTTATCAATAATAATTTCACTAAGGCAAAATTCTCTCAATACACCTTACACCATGGTAATAATAAGTAAAATTCACTTTACCTCACACAAGCTTGTGAAAACCTTTGGAAAATCATGTAGCTGTTATAAATTCACAAAACACACTTTTTTACAAGGCGCTGTTAGGAATATACAATTTTCCTAAATTCAGATCTCAAAAGCTAAGATTGAAATACCAGTGACCACAAATATTCTACGTTAATAACTTCTCTCTTTTGAAGAAAGAGAGAGAGAGAGAGAGAGAGAGAGAGAGAGAGAGAGAGAGAGAGAGAGAGAGAGGGAACCAATATGAACAATCTCTGAAATCAGAATGAGCAGATTTTAGGATTCCAGTAGGAAATGAAACAATCATATGACATCATAAAGGCATTTTGGGAATGAGATACAAGAGAAAGTTCTAGAAGAAGGAAGCACAACATTTTGATCTGCAATCTGACAAAACATGAAGTAATCGATCGAGACATATACTCTTACTTCTCAAAAGGGCACACATGATTCAAAAAAAAAAAATCATATGGGATGCAATCAGAACAATACATGATCAGAGCAATGTATTGCAATATCATTCGCCTTTTTCTTGCATGAGACAAAGCTTTTACAGAACTCTTAACATGACTCGATTGCTATTCCCGA
Organism: Macrobrachium rosenbergii; assembly: GCF_040412425.1. Taxonomy (NCBI): domain Eukaryota; kingdom Metazoa; phylum Arthropoda; class Malacostraca; order Decapoda; family Palaemonidae; genus Macrobrachium; species Macrobrachium rosenbergii. Next base: position 6,053,262 of record NC_089748.1, read on the forward strand.
CCTGTCAACGTATGAATCAAAATCTTAGCTGATGACAACTGAAGTGAAACAAGCGTTCGCAGAACACGCACACATGTTGCTCATATACTACATTACTATTAAAATGTATTATTAATTCTAAATTACTCTGTTAAGTTATCTAAATCATTAACTCTTTTGAGATCTGACATTACACTACATACAATATTTCAACAATTATTATTATTACCCATAACACATGATTAATAGAAGAGTAAATATATAAAAATGTAGGGTGATATACATATTACAAGGCAACATAATGAATATATATATATATATATATATATATATATATATATATATATATATATATATATAATGTATGTGTTTGTGTGTATGTAATCTATTGGTAATTCTTTTACCAGGTACATATATATATTTGTAAAAGCCTCAATGTCACCTTAACTTCATTAGTTTCTTCACACTTTTCTGATGCGCTTGTTAGTGGTAAAAAGTGAGTCGCAGATTACATCTGTATGCATATATATATGTATGTATATTTATATATATATATATATATATATATATATATATATATATAGGTATATATATGTATGTATGTATTAGGACAGATCGGGTGAGAAATTAAATTTTCTCCTCTATTTTGTTTCATGAGAAAAATCACAGGCTCTGAGATCAAATTTCATAAATTCCAAGTAACAAAAGCATTAAACAAGTTCCAGGTTCCATAACAATATTTCTGTGTGAAACTAGCTGCTAAACTGAACGACATTGATCATACCCATTCACAAGCCAGTCGTCACTCTGCTTTGCCTGTTAATAGTTATATAGGTAAATGAACATGGAGTTAAATCCTTGAAAATTATGTTTATAATTGATTCAAGTGTTATGTAAATATGTAAATGAGTGCATGGAAATTAAAAGCTTAGATTGGGAATGTCCATAAGAGCGAGAGTGACACTTGATCCACGAATAGAAATATTACTCTTGGTACATTGTTCTATAAGTGATTCTCGCGGTTAAACAGTATAACAAATGAGTTAGGAAGCTTTGCACCTTCGTAAAAAAGTAGGAATGAAAGATATGCAGAATTACAATTGAAAGTTCAGTTTAATGGAAGTGAAATCTGTGTTATACACAAAAAGGTAAGAATTTGCATCCAAGGGTTCCTTATTTAGTTGTCAATTATTTCTCTGTAAATATATTTTGATAGTTTGTGATAATTAACTAATCTACTTTGGTTTAGGTTTAACTATATACACACACACACACACACACACACACACACACACACACACACACATATATATATATATATATATATATATATATATATATATATATATATATATATATATATATATATATATATATATATATATATATATATATATATATATATATATATATATATATATATATATATATATATATATATATACATATATCTATATTATAATTATAAGTTTTATGATATGTATGTTTTCTGTAAAATTAATATGTTTTCTGTACTGTTTATATATTTCCTCTTGTGTTTGTCATGTATGGACTGTGATAACTTTGAAAATAGTGTTTATGGGAGATGCTAAGTGTCAGATCTTACAAGGGTTGGTTGGTTGTGTGATAAGTTAAGATACATCTTCCTGTAGGCTTTTGTGTACACAGCTGAATGTTTGTTCAGGTGGACAGGAAATTCTTTATGCGAGAGACTCTAAAACCACTTAAGTTATCAGTTAAAGGGAGAAGTGACAAAAGGCCTGATAATATTTGTTGACCAGGGAGAGGATGTCGCTGGGCCTCTGTGTTTATACAAGTGTTCAAACAAGAACCCTTGTCAATCAAACAGATAAGAGGCAGGCCTATGTAGCTCTCTGAGCCAGAGGATAAATTATCTGTTTATTCCTGTTGGAAAGGAAGAAATTCTGTTTATTCCTATTGGAGAGGAAGAAACTCAGTTTATTCCTGTTTCTTCTAGGGTGACACTTTCTAAAAATGCCTAACTGGCAACCCAGATTTAAGCTCATAGAAGATTTTTGGTAGAAAAAAAAGTTAGTTCAGACAGAGACCTGGTAAAGATAGGTTGCTCTCTCTCTCTCTCTCTCTCTCTCTCTCTCTCTCTCTCTCTCTCTCTCTCTCTCTCTCTCTCTCTCTCTTCATGTGGGAGAGTGTAAGATCGTGGTCACTCTCCTAAACATATAAGTTTTTGGAAACTGTTAATAATATTTAATGCTCCCTTAGTAGAATCTGATATAAGAGAGAGTACAGTGTAACAGGCCTTAGGTAAAAGTGTATACTACTGCAGTAAAGGAAAAAGGAGTTGTGTAAAAGTGTTCAGAAACTTGTACAAGGTAAAGTGGTTTTTACTTAATTTTTCACTGGGTAAAAAGGTAGATATAATCTTTAAACAGATTTTGCCTTAGTGAAATTATTGTTGATAAACTTTTTGTGCATTTTTATATGTTCTTGTTTTTACATTTCTTTTGTGTTCTTGTGTTTACAATTTCATAGTGTTACCCAAAATTTTGTGTTGTTGATTTAACAATGATTTAGTTATCAATTTATAAGTGTTGATACTTTAACATTGCATACTTGTTGTGATTTTCATTTATTAAGATTTCTTTTTCAAATTTGGAGTGAATCTTAATAGTTTGAATTTTGCTTAGTTAGCTTAATTTCTTGATAAATTAAAGTTTTGGTGAATTAATCTTGTTTAAGAATTAATTAAATCTTATGTTGTTTCCAAGTAATAGTAAATTTTTTCTGTTGTGAATTCTAATTATAACTTTTGAAGTCAGAAATAAATTTTTAAATTTAAAGTTTTAAAAGCACAGTGTTTCATTTTGACCACCAGTGAATAGGGTTATTTATGTATTCACAAGGCAAGTTATAAACATGTTCTGTTCTCCTTTAGAATTTTTCTGAAGTGAATTAAGACCAGGGAAACAATTATAGTTGTTTGATGGAGTGATGCCCTTTCTCCTCTAGTATATTTCTTGTTTAACAGTTACCACCTCACTCATAACTTGATAAACTTAGATTGATTTTTCAAGTGATAAACAAGTTTTAAGGGATCACTGTTACCTTTAGAGTGTTCAGTCGTAATATTATTGTTATGAGGTTCAGGTATCTGGCTGAAGTGAAGTAAATTTTTGGATTTAATAGTTGTGTAATAACCAGTTACTTGATCACTTCGTGACAATATATATATATACCTGTACAGTATATATGTGTGTGTGCGTGTGTGTGTGTAATAGACTAAGTTCGCTAGTTCTGATCATTAAATTTAAAACAAAAAAATGATGGAAAGGAAGAAACAGAATACTGCCTTTCTCAGACTTTCGCTGTGTCTTATATTCACTTCCTAAACTATCATGATGTCTCCTTAAAGATCATGGTTGGCTGCATTTCATTTCTCAGAGGGTTTAGGATATGTTTCATGGGTATCTAAAGAAAGAATTCGATACAATCCATCAACATCTAACGCAGTTGCTTTACCCAGCAAACACTATCGAGAAGGCTACCAACAGAGCGTACGAAGTGTACTACAGGGTCCCACAAGCAACAAACAAATAGATTTTAAAGACAAAATTAAGCTTCCCTGCGTCAAGAATATCAAAAAAATCAACTGAACACTTCAAATCTAATAATCCATTTATTTTCTTTATCCCAAATATATCGGGAGTTCACTCATTAATGTATACTTGGCTATACATATATTTATACCTATGGCATAAAATGAAACTGTTAAGATAGATTCCAAAGACAATGGAGAGGAAATTAAGGGAAAAATGGTGACAACCACTTTCAGTCAACGAAATAAAAGGGTACCGGAACCAATACTGCTGTATCAGTGGCTGTTCTGGGACACATGCAGGGCTTCATGTGAGCATCGGTTAAAAGACGTCTGTGCTGAGGTTTAGGCAGCATGTCAGTCATATTGGCGATTTATGTATCTCATCACGAAAGAGACGGGCTTTCAAACGTAACGAAGAGTATTGTTTATCATCCTGTTCCATGCATAACTCATGCTATGTGCATCATCCACAATTTTGGGAAGGCAGTAAGGCTGGTTCTGATAACCATATGCAATACTGAGTCTGATAAAACACTCGGTCTTTGACAGCTATGAAAAGTACAAAGAATACTGAGTAACATGCGAGATGAGCAAAGGAGGATAATTTCACATCACTAGAATAGATCAATAATATCCTAAAGATTTCAGATTATGATCATCAAATTTCAAAACTAAGCTTATGAAGTCCTTCTTGAAAGAGTTTAAACGCAACAGTAGTGCATTAGTCGTAAAACCACAGACTGTTGTTGTTGCACATAAGAATTAGTATCCAGCATACTGCCATACTAACAGGAAATGTGTAAAACAATGAGGTACTACACTGCATTTACCTCACACTTGGAGGCTGATTTTAGTCTAGTTACTACTAGGCATTGAGACAGAAGCCTTATTTGGGCAGAATGTTGTTGTCCAAGCAAATGACACTGATATCACAGTTACCCTACTCTATCATTCAACCACCTAAAGGTCGTGGATGGCCTTTGGACATACATTTGATAACACTAAAAGATATGCCCAGGTCACTGCACTAGCAGACTTTACTGATCCGGTACTTTGCAGGGCATTGTCAGGTTGTCAGACTTTGACAGGATGTGACCACATACCACTCTTTAGTTAAGGAAATGGGAATCATCTGAAAAAATGTTCTTATTTACTCTAAGGTTAGAGAAGATGGCCATCTATGTGAATGAGGCCAAGTTAAGAATTTTCCTGCAGAATACAAGCTAACCAATCAAGATAGTCCATTGGAGTAAGCATGAATTTATACCAGCATGCTATATCTTGCAAAGATATTCTAGTAAAGAAGTTGTCACTATGGAACTACGTGATATATCTGTGGGAACATGTACATCATAGAGATCCACTGTAAAACACTCCACCTGATCTTGGCTGGATGGATGTTAATAGGCTATTCTCACCAGTATGGCTTACTGGCAGCCAGAGGTCAACTATACGTTGTGAAACCAGGGAACCATACGAGTATGTGGAAGATGGAGATAAAGAGGATGATTACAATGAAATGTCACTATTACACATCTTGATCCAGATGACAACTATGGCAATGATGATGTGCATAGAAATAGCAAGTAATAAGAGTTTTGTTATACAATTAATAATCATATATATATAATAATAGTATATAAAATATATATTTATAGGAGCGTGCATTGCGATATCTTCTCAGTTCTTTTTTAGATCATATTACTGACACTGTAAGAAGGAATACCGGTAGAGGTTGCTATTGTTTTTAGTTTGAGAAAATATTCTCAGGAATTTTCAGCCAGTATATATATATATATATATATATATATATATATATATATATATATATATATATATATATATATATATATATGTGTGTGTGTGTGTGTGTGTGTGTGTGTGTGTGTGTGTGTGTGTGTGTGTGTAAAGCAATGGAACAAGAAGTATAACGGATTTTTATAAAATTATTTTCTTCTGGAAATTCAGAAAATTCCAAACATGCAAAATACGTGTCTTGCGATACCATAAATGCTCTTGGTTTGTCCCTATCTGATAGCATGACGGGGTGGAGGTGGACCTCCAAACAAAAATGTGTTGGCATCATTAGCATAGTTTTATCTTCAAATTTGTATTTAATAATTACCAGTCTACGTGGCGTAAGAAATTTTTATGTACAATATAAGCAATTGGTGACTGTTATGCTTTTCCTATGATCGTATACATAATAACTTTTTGGTAAAATTCTAGATTTTGATCACTAGTTTGAAATGTAAAAAAAGAAATCGCCTATGACCGTTTGACTTCAGACTTGTATTCCACACCCAAAGCGCTTTTAACGATGTATTAAGCAATACTCTTCGGTATAAATAAAATTTGTCATAAAGGAAAAATTTGGCTAGATTGAGTCAATATTTCACTGGAAAAATGTCAAAATGGTAATTTTTGTTTAAAACCACTCCTTTTCTTTTATACACAGAAAATGGTTGCCAAACCACATTTGCACGGAATTCCGATTAAACCTTTCTCTCACTTAAGGAAGGAGTAAGGAATATGCAACACAGAGAAGCAAGGAGCTGAGAGGGAGGAGGAAAGCCTATCACCTCAGAAAAATGATGTTCTCTCCGCAATGCAACCGCAAAGTGTTGCAATTGTTGTTGCTATGTGTTGCGGTGTCAAAAACGTCTTGTTCGCTCTGTTTAAGAAACTGACCGCTTGGAATTCTAGCGGGAAATAACCCGCTTGCCAGGTACTAAACAGCGCAATTACGACTGCACTACTGGTAAGGCAGTATCAGAAAGGAAATGTGACTTGAATAAAGTTAAAATGACAGCCAACGTTGCTCAACGCTGGAGTGAACTGAAAGAATCATTTAGACCAATAAATGTGTTCAAAATCTGCAATATTTTGTGTGTATACATATATATATATATATATATATATATATATATATATATATATATATATATATATATATATATATATATATATATATATATATATATATATATTGTATATATAGATGGATATATAGATAGATAGATTTTACACATATAGATAGATAGATGACAGATAGATAGGTATTCAACTATAAGCAGTTCCTTAACTGGGAGACTCAGGAGAAAAAATAAAATAACAGTCACTGCCATACATAAAATCACTGCTGATTCAGAGACGATTCCCAAGTGCAGAGGACTCCTGGGACACTGCCCGTCTCAACTGCGTACACAGAAAGCTCATCAGCAGTGTTCAGCCCCGTACGCACCATGGTATCCACTTTACGTTAACTGTACTCTCGCCCTGCATGGATATTATGGCCCTCCAGCATTTTCCAGATTTTCCTGACTCCTTCCACAAAACCCTTTGCAATTATAAACCCTCGTCAATAACTTATTGACCTTCAGTTCCTCCACATGACCTCAAACCACTCTGATCCCTGTCTACAACTGCGCTGATCTTTGCACCATTTCTCTTTCATAGCTCCACAATTCCTTACTTTCTTAGTCCTTCTTACTTCACATAAACTAAAATGCGAAGGTAGGAAACGAAGATCAACCCTATTCGTTCACCCCCTAAAGTTTTGCAAGCAGAAATCATGAAAGCGAAGAAATGCAGCTGATGCTTTTTAACATTCAAACCACTAAAAGCTTCTGTACGTTTTTGGAATTAAAATTATCTATAGAGTAAGGCAATATGGAATATAACTAAATGGAATCAATGGTGTTAAACAAGCCCAGTGGACTAATTCATGCTAAGTACACAGAAAAAGAAGAAGCTGGGAGGAGTACTCAAAAGATTTACTGAAGATCAACGAGCATTGCCTTTAGTTTATGTCCATAATCTATAATAATGATATTCGCATGAAGATGAGTGGTTGCAGCGTTGAGATGAAAATGTTTATAATACATGCTTTCAAAGTCAGGCGTCCCTTTCATAACGGACATTGACTTGAAATTCCAGTTTTGACTTTCATGGACATCTGTCTCTTCTGAATCTTTTACATAGACACAGCTACTTCCCTGCTTCGCCTAGTCTGCGCCTTACCTCTTCTTTCCCTCTACAATCCCCAACCCATTTACTCCAAAATACTTTTACATTTACTGCTCCATCTTCATGATTTCCGTTTAAACCAATCACCTTCTCTTTCTCACAATTAGTTATAAATTTCCTTTTTCAATAATACTTTCAAACACTTTGACTACTTTCTGTACTTTCTCTTTATGATTTCTAATCAACGCTGTGTGGTCTGCAAACAGCAGCCATACAGCAACGCAGCAACGCAGACATAAAGGAATAGTTATATTTTGATTATATCAAGAATGAGGAGGGTGATGAGAGACAACCTATAATAACTCATAAAAACTTGGTAATGAATTAAAGTTTCGGATTACACGTTTTAAAGAATCTTATCCCTATCTTACAACAGGTTCTCCCTCCTAGTGCATAAACTGGGCAGTAGTTTCTAACTCCTTAATGATGATCTTCAAAATAGAGTCAGCTCATTGATGAGTCTTAAGAGATGATTTCATCCCTCATCACTCTGGTATTTTTTATTTATTTATTTATCTATTTAATTGTATTCCAGGAGGACTCTGAGTAAACACCTCAGGAGGACAAGTTTCTGGACTAATGATTCAGTCATTTAGGTGTCCTACTATGGAGAGAAAGAAGAAAAGGCTTCATTCATAAACGTTATGCATGGGAGAAACCTCTTCACCTATTTGGGAGAAGACATCTCACGAGCCAATAACTCACCGTCACATGAGGTCTGTATTTCACCAATGTCTATTGATAATCTATTAAATATTAAGTTCAAGTGGGGCATAACATTCAATTTTCACTTTACCATATTCTCAATTGTCGCTTATCACTTCATGGTCTTACTATTAATATCAACAGAATTAGAAGTGACAGGGAGGAAGATGTCTTGCTAGTTCCATCATCGTCCCTTGTTATTCAGTTATGATTCACACTGTTCTCTCGCAACAAGTGGCATGTTCGCCACTTTTTAATGAACAGCGCCCAGGATGTTTAAGATCTTTGACGTTTATTGGTTCTTTTCTCGGCCTTTAATTATGTCCATTTGTGGAGAAATACTAAAGAGTTGAGATAATCATTTTTTCAGAAATAATAAGTTTTACAAAGGATTGGCCCCAAAAGCATGTAAGCATCATCATTGAACAATGCATTCTATTTTACACTGACTTTTACTCTTCCTGGATATCTGTCACAAAACCATCCCAACGCTTTCTAGTTTACCTCCGTTTTCCATACAATATGTACGAATTATGCCTGTTAATTATGAACATATTTTCTCCTGTTCTTTGTGCTTGACCAAACCACTTCTGCTTCATCTTATGACCAATGCCACTCATTTTAATTAGTCTTTGCATCGTTGCGTTTCTCGTTATCTTCAATATAATTGACTCCACATACAATGAACTTGCAGGCAGTCAGTTTTAAGAGCTTTCATTTTTCTCTTACTAGCTTACTTAGCACCTCGCTTCACTTGCAAAAATCAAATCGTGGCTTTACTGTGTCATCTTACATTCAGACTTTCCCCTCTGCAAACATCCTTCTGTTCCTCACCTTTTTCAGTATTCACCCGTTTCCTTCTGACATTACCTGCTCTATGATTCACGTTTCAGAGTGACGTCGCCCGTAACATTTTTCCACAAGAACCTATTGACTATGACGTTTCCAATCCTCCCGCGGCCATATTGGCATTTATACACCCTTCTCCCTATCTTCCATTTACTCTCATAACCTTACTCTTGCTAACATTAATTTTCAAGCCTCTCTTCTTGCAAACTGCCTCCGTCTCTTTCATCAATCTTTAAAACATCTCTTCGTTCGTAACTTTTAATAAGTTTCTCCCTAACCTGCTTCACAAGCTAACGCGTACGGATTCTGCTCTTTTCGTGGATCTTGTCTGTCGATATACGTAATGTCTAATCAGTCATGGGGACAATGAAATAGTGTTTAGACATGCTATGAAAGCCTCAAATCATTCTCATACGCACGTACAATTCAACCATAGGGGCTTCTAACTATTCTTAAAAATGACTATCTCCAGTTCTACGCCAGGCATCCTCTGTAGTTGTTATCTAGCATCTTTATTATTTCTGTCACATTTCTGAACGAAGTTCATGTAAGCCATGGACAGACGTGTTCCCTTACTTTCACACTTCTGACAAGTGTTCCAAAACAGACTTCCTCGTGTAAATATACATTTCAGCACTCTTGCCATTTTTGACGTCATATTGTTATCATTACTATATTTATGGTGGTTGCCGTTGTGATACTGTCGTTGGTTCGGTGTTCAGAAAGCACACTTTACTGGACTGAAAATGCACATACGATATTTTTTGACGCTGATGTTTTTACTTTATTGCTGTGTTAAAGGAATAACGGGTAGGTGACACTACCGTTTAAAGTGATGCTTACAAGGTATCCTATCAAATGTTGAGAGAGAGAGAGATAGCTTTTTCATGGCGGGGGGTGAGTGGAAGAGATCATCAGGTTAGTTTATAAATAGATGATCTAATCTGCTGCAGGCATTAGTCGGAAGAAAAATCGGATTTATTTCATTAATTCCTCTATATGGAGGGTGTGTTCTCAGATTCTTTGTTTTTGAAAATAGTTGTGAGGAAATTTCTTTGCCATTTCATCCAAAGGTTGGCAACCTGCCTGAGGTTGTCTTGTGTTGGTCAATGTTCAATGTATTTAATTTAATATGTACTGAAGAAACTTTTTCGTTTCTACCTTGAATTTCAAAATCCTGGATATAAGGTCAGCCAAAAACGCTGACTTTATCGCATTTGACCAATAGAAAAATTGTACTGTTTTTCTTGTAACCTAATCATCATAATTTTCATCTATGTAAATATTTATTTACATTAGAAAGGAATGTCTCATATAAAGGCAAAAGAAAGGCAGTTTGCATTTCTCTTTTTACTGGTGTCGACTGGCGCTTGACTTGTCTCCGTTTCCCCCGGAGTATATGAAAAATTGGTGGCTAAGGCTGAAAGAAGCACTAACTGTATCACGAAAAAAAGCGCTGAATGCAACTTAAAATACGGTATTATATGTTTTTAAAAAATGACGCTGATTGTTTCTTAAGAAAGAAGCACTTCTCGTTTAAAATAAAAGAGTACTGAGAGCCTCGCAAAAAAAAAGCATTGACAATATAGAAAAAGCACTGCATTGCCCTTATGGTATAATATAGTTTGTGCATCACAAAAAGGAAGTTTGTTTGGAAGAATAGCGCCTGGGGTGCTTCTCAGGAAAAGTGAGTAAACTAATGCATTGCTAATTTTCCAGATTACGCCGCAAACAGATGATTGGCGACTGTATATAAAAATAACACGAACAATACTGTCAGGGTCGTTAATATAGGGCTTTAGCTTTATTGTGAGAAAAGTACGGGGCAATTTACTCCTAGGAAGTTGAGATATTTGTTTACGTTCTTTGCTGATTGCTTAATCTGATGTATTAATTGAAAGCAAATTGCCTTTTAACAGAATATTTTTGCTATATTTCTAGACAAATCAATTAGCCCTAATGCCGCCTCAGCGTTCATACTTTATTCTTGTTAACCGATTTTTTGTTTGCAGTACAAAACAGGTTCCAGCTTATTACTGTAAATGCCACTTACAGAACCGTATGAAGTTCTTACGCTATATTATTTGTTTGTTTGTATTTTGCTGTGGGGAGGCGAGAGAGTTAAAATAAGAGAGAGAGAGAGAGAGAGAGAGAGAGAGAGAGAGAGAGAGAGAGAGACTGACAAAAGCTGTACAAAAGTGAGAGAAAAGTAGAGAACAAAAAGGAAGTAGCCCAAGTTGAGTCCCAAGACAGCCAACACCAGTTGCAGCTTCCGGTCAATGGATATAGAGTCGCCTGCGGGCAGTTGGGAGTTATGAATGAATCCTCCTCCCCGTGAAGCCCCGCCCGACCATAGCTCCTCCTTTCCCCCTTTCCAGGCTTTGATACTGTTCCCGGTACATACACCCCCGAAACCCCAACCTCCCTGGGTCGTTGCCTTACAAGACCATCGTTTTACATACTTCCTCCTCTCCCCCACCCCCCTCCATTTCCCCTCTCTCCTTCTCACCCCGACAAAATCACCACCGGACACATCCAAACCTCTTCCTCCAATCCTCATTCCTGCTCTCTTCTCCCCTCCTCTGTACCTCCCTTCTACCCCTTCCCCATGGTCGAGTCCTCAAAACCGCTTTTCCCCATTCACTGTATCAATTATCTCCGGTTTGGTCATGGATATTTCTTAGGTACACGTAAGGAACAGACCTGCGACAGACCTGCAACTCATAGATATGGACGATAATATCTATGTTACACATCAATTCCACCCAAAAAATCGCCCTCATATGTAAATGATCATTATTTATGTCAGCCTTCATGTCACCCCAGCTCCTGAAACAATTCTCTCTCTCTCTCTCTCTCTCTCTCTCTCTCTCTCTCTCTCTCTCTCTCTCTCTCTCTCTCTCTCAGTTAGTTTTCACTTCACAATTATGAAATGACTTTTAATCCTCATCTTCTTTATATCCATACCATGCATCAATACAACCCAAAGGCTATAGGAAATCGAACTTCGTATCGTCTCTCAGAATTCAGTCGGTTCCTCGTCTCCTTACCGTAATTTTTGGAACCCACTGGCGCCGCAGAGAAGTTCCATTTCCTTATCAGATTGTGTATCGGGGAACAGAAAACGACTACCACTCTGCAATGTAGCTTAGAGGGCAAGGATTCTTATTGTTATTTTCATCGTTACAATCATCATAATCATTGATGATGATGTTGAATCATGTAGTTATTACAAAGGTATTATATACATATATATACATGTATATATATAAATAAATGTATTACATATTATATATATATATATATATATATGTATATATATATATATGTATGTATATATATATATATATATATATGAAGCCATCTGCGACCGCATGCGCTACCTGGTGGTAGCGAGTGATACCTGTTCATTGGAGCTGTAGAAAGTGTTAGTGGTTTTAGGTACAGTTAAAATGTACCCCACGGCAGCGGATCGATTAGTGAAGGGTTGTGGACCCCTTGGTGGAGGGGAATGACCTTCAATAGTAGTTAATCCTCATCATATGAACCCAATGGCCCTCTTGTGGATTGCTGATCAAATAATAGCTTTCTCGCTAACCTGTCTGGTATCAGTGTCACCAAACTGGCGAGACTGTGGCATTTGCAGGCCCATACCCTTATTTGTTGCACAGAACTAGAGAAAAAACGAAATTCAGAGACTTCATTTAGGTGTTTTGAATGTAAATGGAAGCGGTGCTGAAGAAAATAAATGAATGATAGCTGATGTATTCAAGGAGAGAAAGCTGGATGTCTAAACAGTGATTGAGAAAAAATTTAAAGCTAGTGTGTGCAAGAATCTGAATAGCAAAGAGTGATTGTGTTTGAGATAGCTGAAAGGTGTAGGATCGGGGAAGAGGAAGCACTTATTGGATCAGAAAGACTAGGAAAGGTGAAGGACTTCAAATGCGTTAGTTTGAGGACTATAATGGGAACATGAAGTGGGATACCATAAAGTTATAGTATTTTTTAATGGACCAGAACTGAAAGGGAATGTGAGTGAAAGACAGTGTTTATGCAAAAATTTTGAGGCTATACCTTACTGGGTTTGAGGAGCTCAAACAGATTGGAAGGGTGGTTATGCTAAGTGATCTATATATAAAGAATTATAGCAGGGAAAGAGGATGAATTCTGGACTGATGAGTTCCTGGAGTAAGGGAGAATGGGGAAAGTCTTGTGGAAATATGTTTGGAAAGGACTTGATTGATCTAAATTCATGTTTTCCATTGCAACACATCTGTAAATTTACTTTTGCAAAAGAAAATGACGAGGAAAAGGGTTAACTGTGTTAGTGGAGAGTAGGTGGAAAAACAAGCTGATAGATGCAAAAAGGAACCTGGCTAGTGGTATATCTGATTATTATTTTGTTGAAGTAAAATTTAATGAAGATGGAAGTTTAAACTTAAAAGGAAGGGGCTACAATAACAGAGTCAACAGGTGGTGTTTGTGGTATTAGGAGGGTGGGAAGAGGAAATAAAATCATAACAGAAGGATTAATAGCGGAAGAATAGTGGATTCAGACATGGAAGAAGGTTTATGGATTGTGTTTCTTATGAAAAAGTTAGGAGAAAAATAAGAAAGTACAGGGAAAAATTTTATGTTGTACACTTGGACCTACTGTATACAAAGCAGGAGATAAAACCGACAAAGCGGCAGTGTGGAGGGAGTTGTTGATGTATGGTATGGAGAATAGATGATAAGTTGTTAAGAGGTATAAAAGTTTCAAGATTGGGAAGAAATGTGCAATGAGATCTATAAGCAGAAGAGTGGATGGAGTGGTTTAAAAATGCGTCTGAAACCTGTTTTTGTGATATTTCCTTAGCTGTTTAACATCTTTAAAGACAGAGTGATGATTAAAGTCCGAGAAAAGACAGCAGCTTTAGTTGCAAACTTGTAGGCTAAATAATGGGTTTGGATGGAGTGCAAAATGGCTGATGATTGCAGATGACACAGTACTGACTGGGGATAGAAACTACAAAAGCTAGACAAATAATTTCTAGATTAATGTGAGAAATAGCTAGGTTATGGAGGTAAAATGAGACTAGGACAATGGAGTAATAAATTTCGATATGAATGGTGAAAAACTAGAATCAGTTGATTTGCATGGTATTTGGGTGTATTCATATCGCATGAGAGTAGATAGAAGAGGTGAGTCACAATAGCTGCAGCAAGGAAAGTCACAGAATGTGTGCAAAAGTTAGAGAGGAAGCTCAGTGTCTATGGAAGCCAAGTTGGAAAGTATGTAGATGCTGAGTTCAGATTCGTTTAATGAAGTTGACTGGGAATGTTGAATACGAAAGCAAGAAAGGAAAAGTTAAAACTATCAAGATGAATTGTTTTCATAGCATATGTGGCATAGGAACTGGAAGGGTGCGAAATGTGCAGGTACCTGGAAATGATAGAAAGGCACAGGGGACAGGAGAGATCAGCGTTCTGAAGTAGTTTGGCCAGGTGGAAGAGATGGAGGATAATAGGCGGGGAAAAAAAGTGTACAGTTCTGAAAAACTGAGAAAAAATGAAAAAAGGCAGACTCAGAAACTACTGTATAAATGGAGTGAAAGAGGTATGAAAAGGAAAGGAGAGACTGAGTACAAGATCAAGGTTAATGGCTAAGTGTTTGAGGATTTGAGTTTGCTTGATTATTTACCAAAGTGCCAGTTGATGACTCATTGGTTTGCTTGGCGGTTACCTTAGATTCTTAGGAGTTACCATTTCCAATTAGTACCGTTACTGAAATTACTAGTTTATGTATCAAAAGTTGTAAATCCAGTGTTAATGGAAAATTATGAATGTGTTTTGAATCGCCATGGGGGTCTCAGATAGTTTGGCAAAGGTATGAGAACGAAGTCTTACGAATTCTAACAGAAATTTTTTATTACCTGTAGGGTTTTCTTTCCGTTATCACTTCCTTGATCTCTTCCGTCAAATTCGAACAAGAGAAAAAATAAAACATTATCCCTTTCTTAGATATTTTTAGACACACACACAAATTTAAATTTCCCATTTTAAGAAAACATTCTAATGAGTAATCATATGCAAACCTCTAGTGTATGCCAGCTACTACAAAAATATAAAATCATCTTTATTTCCTCTTATGTCTAAGGGCACCAAGAATGTGTAGCCCCGAGTACATTGCTGACAAGTTTACTGAAACAGAGAAAGTTACTGATAATCTATGATGTCCCAAATATTATCTTAGAAAATTGTACCGATGTTGCCAAGAAAGCCTTCTATAATGGTCAGTTCGAGAAGATGTCAATAAATGACATACTCTCTCTATCTTTTATCATTGTTTTTTTAATGTTGTTCTAGTTTTGAGAAAAACTTATAAAAAATTAGTTTTTAAATCTAAAGACCCATTGAAAAACACGTTATGGGAAAATGGTCCTAGAAGCAGGAGTACCAAATCCCATGTTACCAATGAAATTTATTTCATTTGTGCGAAACACCTGAAAAAATATGCAGATGAACCAAAGAGGCTCACTAACAATACCTTAGCAATCCACTGGCTAAACTACGGCTATAAAATTACTGCTCAAAGGTCGACGTAGTAATCCAGATTAATAACTACTCAGAGAAAAATTCTGAATCTATGCTACTTTTCTGTACTGATGGACGAAATTTGAACACGACCCTTAGTCTTTTTCCATCTGATCATGTACTATCTCCTTTTCTCAAACCTGATTAATCTGAGGTCATCAATAAACTGACTTCCTAAGGATGGCTTGTTCGTATAAATTCGCTTTGCATGTGTTGACACGTAGCTGTGAATCAATAAGTGTCAGTAAGTTGAAAGTACCAATCAAGTTTCCCATTTTTTCCTTTCGTGATTTGAGACACACACACACACACACACACACACACTTGCACACAAGCAGAAATACATACACGCAAGCACCATGTACAAACTAGACAATTTTGATGTTGATAAAACAAATAAGTTTTAGTCTTGTCTTTTGACTTTTCAACATTTTTACAGTATTAACGGAAGCTAGGGAAGATGTCCTTTTCATGTATACTATATAATTATTATCATAATTACTGCTAATATTTGTGAAATCAGCTGATTTTATATACTGGTCAACAGTTGGTTAGCTTGTGATCATTCAATTTTGTGTACGATGCATTTATTAGACAATCCCTTTTCCCTTAGGATTCATTTGTTTTTAGTATTGAGTACTTGTTTCCCGTGTAATGGTCAAATAATACTTTTTTTTTTGTTAGAGCTGTTTTGCTCACTCATTATACATTTTGTCTCATTGTGCCTCAGCTGATGATCAAACCACGTCCATATAAATTTGTGATTCGTAAGCACACACACACACACACACACACACACACACACACACACACATATATATATATATATATATATATATATATATATATATATATATATATATATATATATACATATATAAAAATGAATGTATGTATGTATGCATGTGTGTGTGTGTATGTTCCAACATAGCTCTGAAACGC
Organism: Macrobrachium rosenbergii; assembly: GCF_040412425.1. Classification (NCBI taxonomy): domain Eukaryota; kingdom Metazoa; phylum Arthropoda; class Malacostraca; order Decapoda; family Palaemonidae; genus Macrobrachium; species Macrobrachium rosenbergii. The sequence continues at coordinate 6,069,919 of NC_089748.1, forward strand.
ACTGAGCAATTTCAATCAAACTTGTTGGTATACATATGACTTACTATCTAGAAAAGAATACTGTGGGGGTAAGCTATCACTAAAACCAAAGTGAACCAAAGGGGTTGGGGGTGGGAAGTGCTTCCCTGAAACAGGGCTGGTTTTGATTGTAGACTTAGTAACTAAATAAACTCTAAGGGTTTATCATACCTCATTTTGGTATACATATGACTTATTATCTGGAAAAGAATATGGGGGTAAGACATCACTGGCACCAAAGGGGGTGGGGGGTGAGGTAAAAACAACCAAAAAGACAGATTTTAGTGTTTAATCCATAGTTTTCGAGGTTGGTGAGATAAATGGTGACACTTCTGATGCCCTTTAAGTCCAAGTTCAGCCCCAATAGGAATGGGGGTGTGAGAAGGGGTGAAAAATCAAATGTAGAAAATTACAAATATTAGTGTCTAACCCATAGTTTTCGAGGTCGCTGAGATGAACAGTGACAATCCCAATGCCCTTTAAGTCCAAGTTCAGCCCGATAGGAATGGTGGGGTAAGAAGGGGGGAAATATAAAATGCCAAAAATGCTGGGCAATGTAATTGAAGCAACTATCTTAACAGGACAGGGAGAGAGAGAGAGAGAGAGAGAGAGAGAGAGTGGAGTGAGAGAGAGAGAGAGAGAAAAAGTGAGGCAGAGAGAGAGAGAGTGAGAGGGGTGTTATGAGATAGAGAGAGAGAGAGAGAGAGAGAGAGAGAGAGAGAGAGAGAGAGAGAGAGAGTCAGAGAGTTTTGGAAGGGGTGTTATGGGAGGAGAAAAGGAAAAGTGAGGGAGAGTTGGAGAGAGAGAGTGAGAGGGAGAGGAAATGAGAGAGATATATAGGGTGTGTTAGGGAGGATATAAAGAAGGAAAGACTGAGGAGAGTTGAGAAAGATAGGATATATATATAAGGTAAGGAGTTTTGATAGGATTAGGAAAAGTAAAACAATACTTACAGACTTATTTGTTGTTTTATTTGAATCAGTATACAAGATCACTTTTGAAGAGCATCAGAGAGCCATCTGCAGCGAGCAGAGAGAGAGAGAGCAATTTCTCTCCGAATGTGGGGATATCTGAGGAGAAAGAGAGAGAGAGAGAGAAGATGAGAGATTGCTGGAGTTTATCAGCAGTTGTCATTCAGAGTTTTCAGATGGCCACCAGGCTGATTCAAATAAAACAACAAATAAGGTTGGTCAGCTTTAGTGTATATTATATATATATATATATATATATATATATTTATATATAATTATATATTAGGACTTATATATGATTATATATATATAAATATATATATATATATATATATATATATATATATATATATATATATAGGGTGTTTGAAATTAGAGCCCCCCTCCACAAAACAAATGGAAAGTTATGAAGTTTTCTGCTATAGCCTATCTCCAAGTACATTATTTTAAGTTTCTATTGAGCTATTTTTCATTTTCCATTTTTTGTATTTTCAGACTGAGTGACGGAGTTAGATACAGCCATGGCTAACAACTTGGAGGAAACCAGATGGATTGACCGAATCCGGGTTATAACCTTCAGAGAGGCCAGGGATGCTGGCGCATCCTTCATTTCACGTTCCTGGATAGCTAAATACATTAAAAGAGATGAATCCTTTGTTAAAAGAAACTGGAACAAAAATCCATATGACTGTCATCGTGAAAAGAGTGAGAATCTTGGAAGGCCTGAAGTCCTTTCTCATGAGTCAAAAGGCATCATAGCTGAGGCAGTGGGTAGGCCAAGAAAGTCTTTACGTAAATTGGCGCTTGAACTAGAAATAAAAATGGAAAAGAAGAGACGTTATAGTGCTGTATATCATGAGTTGAAAAAATCTGGTATCAAGCCATTTCATGTTATCAGCAAGCCCAACATCACTCAACAACAGAGAGAAGACCGTGCATGGTTTTGTGGTTCATTTCTGAAAGACTGGGATGAAGCTGACTTTCTCCATGTTGCTGCATCAGATGAATTCTTCATTTACACAGTCAGGAAGCCAAATCATAAAAATGACATCATTTGGGCTGCAAAGTTGGATGATATCAGTGATGACGTGCGCTATTGCCAAGTTGTGAAATTTCCTGAATGTTTGGGAATTTTTTTGTTTCACAGCCAAATGGTTAATGTGGATCATCAAAGAAAAAGGACAGTCATGGAATGGCGAATACTTCAGAGAAACTGTGCTTACTGGTGGAGTATTTCCTTTCCTCAAAGATCCTGAAAATGTGTTATCTGTTGAAGAAGTCACATTTTTGCAATGATAAAGCACCATGTTTCAAGGCTCTTCAGACACAAGAGCTGCTTTGAAACAGTGGTATCGATTTCTCCTCATCAAGTGAATTTCCAGGTAGCTCCCCTGACCTTAATGTGTGTGAAAACATTGGTAGTATCTTAAAGGATCGTGTTGAAGCGCGCACAGTGAACTATGATGGTATACCAAGCCTTGACAACCTGCGAAGAGAGGTGACCAAAGTGCTCAGGGAAATGGAGTTTGAGCCTCAGTTTTTTTTGCAATTTGCTGGAATCATACCCCTCAAGAATGCAGGCTGTGGTACAGGCAGATGGAGGCCACACAAATTATAAAATACTCAGAGAGAAATTTAAATAAATACCTGTTCTGAATTACTTTTGTTTTGTCCATATCAATTTTAGTTTATGCTGTAGAGGGGGCCTGCTCTAATATATATATATATATATATATATATATATATATATATATATATATATATATATATATATATATATATATATATATATATATATAATACACATATATGTGTGTATGTATGTATGTATGTATGTATATCGTAAATTACGTGGCTGTATTAGGTAAAAGAGATAGAGCTCCTTAATATTCAAGCGTATTCTTCTCCTGAAGTACTGTCAAGGTGAAACGCTAATTACTATCTTGTCGTCCCCTGAAGAATGATGAGGGAATATCGTAGTTCCGGGAAGCTCATTACACGCTTAACGAAATAAGTTCGACGTACATTTAGCTCGGTTACCATCCGCCTCACCTGTTTATAAAGGTTAAGTAATGAGGACTGGAGCGTTTGACCGGGTCAGGGTAATTTGTGCTCATATTCTCCTTTTTGTATTTTGTGTTTTTACAGATTTAGAGCTGATGCTTTGGTTGATGATGGCTTGGTAATTTTTAAGCTTTAAGATTAGATACAGTTTTGTGGATCATTTATAAAATGTAGTTATTTTAAATACTCATATATAAAGGAAAAAGACAGGTAAATGTCCACACATATATATATATATATATATATATATATATATATATATATATATATATATATATATATATATATATATATATATATATATACATATATATATATGTGTGTGTGTGTGTGTATGTGCGTGTTTGCGCCTGCAATTGTGTGGGAGTTTTAATGTATGCTTAGTTTCTCATTCCTTTATAGTTTCTTACTTATTTTTTGTCTCTAGAGACACAAGATTCGATTTTCTTGTTGTATTGAAATCCTTTGCAGATGTCTTATACCACTTTCATATTCGTCTTTCTTCTGATTTACTTCTCCTTCTTCTTTTTTGGCAAAGGCAAAAGAGACTGTAACCAGATGCTTACAGATAGAAAGAAATACTTCTGAACTGAAAAGGAGACCAACCCATGGATGAATATCGGTATGTAATTTACGTTTTTGTGGGTTTTTTGATAGAATCTGTACTTCATTCCATGATCCATGTTCTTTCTACATAAAACCATCTCTCATATATGAAACTCCAAAACTGAATGGTACATCTGTGCATCTGAAAAAATTTCATTCACAGTGGCCCTTACATTCCTTACTTCTGTCCCAAGTTGTGCATTAAACAAACAATAGGGGCAAAATAATATTCAGAAATAGTTCTTTCTCCAGTCATTGCCAAGGTTCATTATTCTTCGTAAAAAATACAAGGTAAAAATGATGTGATATTTTTGACGCCTGTAGTATTCTTTATCAAGTACCTTGAAACTGAAGGACTAGTTAAACTTGGAGTTTAAGCTTGGGTTTTTCGTTTTATTTATTCGATTACTTCATTCTATGATCAAATGAATCTTCGCCTTATCTCTTGCGAAAGGGTCGACAAATGTGTCACAGTATTATAGTTTTCCTTTCTTTCTCAGTATCTTCAAGAGTAATGTTAAGTGGATAAATGGAACTCAGAAGGATGTACAATTCCTTGTTGAACTTCACTCAAAATCTAAAGAAAATCCGGAAAGTTTCAAGAAATGTTGGAGTAAATGTAACAGGTGATGGTAGACTGAAAGAAGAGGAGAGTCAAAGACTGATGTGAAGTAAGGATGGTAGCTGGGTCTTCGCAAATGGCTTGGAAGAGAGATCGGTCAATCTTTGGATGCCAAAGTCAGACTGCACGAAGCGATTGATGAGAGAGCTTTTCTTCATATAAAAGTAAAATGTGGAGGTTGCATGCAAATTGAAGATACAATGACGGTCAGTCAAAAGAATGATTTATGTGGTATATGTGTACTAAACAATGGCCAAAAGATGAGAAGTGTTGGGATGTGACAAAGTAGTATACGGATCCAGAATGTTAAAAGACGAAGCAGAGTGTTTTGAAATGATTTTGTTGAGAAAATTGTGGATGACAGGCTGGTGAAAAAAGGTGTATGATAAGTACGCTTTGATGGGAAGGAATGGTAGATCGAGAAAATAATCGCTGTGTGAAATGAAAGAATAACTGAGAGTTGTTACTCTAATAACCAAGGTGCACAAAGTTACGAGCAAGATAAAGGTAAATGGTATAGAGTGTGTAGTGCAGTGGTGCGGTGGGCGGGGGAGATTCAGCGCACTGTTGATGAGCTTCCTTAATAGGTATAAGATGAGACTGACGTTATGGAAGTTTACAACATTATGGGAATTTCTTTGATTCAACGATTGAAGGATGAATATGGAGGTAAAGGTTTAGTTTCTCTCTAGGGTTACCTTATAATAGAGCAAACAGCTTAGTGATGAAAGCACATACACTCACTCACACAGACGTACGCAAAACACAAACACACACAAATTTATGTGTATATATACATGTTTGTGCGTGTGTATGTGTGTGTGTGTAAGTGTGTGTAGAGTGATTACACACGTATACGTATATGTGTTCGAAGCGCATTCTATAATACAAACCGGGACTGAGCCGAATTTATTACCTTCTCGGCATATTCCACCGGAAGTCATGGTAGTCATTTTTAAACCTCTCATAAGGTACAGTGATACCTTTCACTGGGCAAATCCATGTTCAGAGTGAGGAGGGGTAGGGGAAGGGGAAGGGGAGCGGGGAAGCGTTCCTCGGTGGTTGGGAGGTTGCGTTGCTGAGGGCAGCTCTTCAATCTGAAGCGAGCGTTTCGCACCTCGTGAACTTCACTAACACCAGCAGCCGCTCTTGTACTTCGGGCGTGGTGCAATTTCTTATCCCTTGATGCATTACAGTTCTCTCTCTCTCTCTCTCTCTCTCTCCCTCTCTCTCTCTCTCTCTCTCTCGTCATGCATTGCCGCTCTTTCTTTATCTGTATGCATGACAGCGTTCTCTTTCTTTTTTTCTCTCTTACTCTCAATATATATATATATGTATATATATATATATATATATATATATATATATATATATATATATATATATGTGTGTGTGTGTGTGTGTGTGTGTGTGTGTATGCATAATTAATATATACATATTAATTACATATATATATATATATATATATATATATATATATATATATATATATATATATATATATATATTATATATATATATATATATATATATATATATATATATATATATATATATATATATATATATATTATATATATGCATATATATATGGATGTATGTATGTAGTACATATGCGTGTGTCTTCATGTATAAGAATTGCAGTGCTCTCTCTCTCTCTCTCTCTCTCTCTCTCTCTCTCTCTCTCTCTCTCTCTCTCTCTCTCTCTCTCTCAAAGGGATTTCCTATTTTTGGTTTTTATATAACGCGTTGCAAACAAGTCATGGTAAAAGGCGCTGGTTGATTGTATAGTATCGAAAATGAATCTCGAATTACTTTTTTTTTTCTTTAGAGGACGAGGAAGCGACAGAGACTGCATGATTGTGGACTGATATGTGTGTGGGGAAACCTTTATCTTATACTGTCATCATGCATGTGTATATAATATATATATATATATATATATATATATATATATATATATATATATATATATATATATATATATATATAAATATATATATATATATATATCGTATATGTAAATGTTTACGCGTATGTATATATTCTATATACCAATTTTAGCCAATTTTAGGATAGCGATATAAATATATATACTGTATGTATGTATATATATATATATATATATATATATATATATATATATATGTATATGCATATGTATATATATGTATGTATACATATGTATATATATATGTATGTTTATGTATATATATGTATATATATATTTTGCGAGTAAGTGTGATTTTTTTATGTTCACAAATATTAAGCCACAAATATTGTTTAATATTGAAGTCATTATACCTGAGGAATGACTTCCATCCATGGAAATATTTATATTTGAAAATCGAATCTGCCTTGGCCAGTACTTGACCTTATAGCCGAGTAGTCAAAGTCGGCTGTTTATCGCTGTATATCTAAGCCAGGTCCCACTAATACAGTGCAATGTTTTTAATAATGCTAAATACACAGGTGGTTTGTTTTCAGCCTTGTTTAATAATGACGCTTATACCGTACAAGTGTTGCTTGTAATTCATGATGATAAGGATAATGCGATTTTGAGACATTGTGCTTTTATCATTCCCAACATTATGAATACTTGTATTTTGCAATTCTCAAAATACAAGAATATGTATTTTGTGTATAATTTCAGTTATACACAAAGCATTATATAAATAGCTTTCTTTATCATGTAACTGAAGGACAACTTCCCAACTACGAATGCTCAGACTGTGTAAGCTTTTGTTGTTTAGCTTTGCTATTGATATCATCATAACTTTTTTATAGTTTCAGAAATTTCTTGATACAATTTCTCAAAAATGTGACTTGTTGCGTACGTTCTTTGTTTAGATTATTGACAATAAGAATGTTATATAGACCCTTATGCATCACTAGACATACATTATTTAACTCAAGACAGTTCAACCATTTGATAGCTGTTTACCTTGCATTGAAGAGAGCCACTTGTTAACTGTTTTTCATCCAAAACAATATTCAAGTGTTATTTTGTATGCTATCATTTCTCCATAATTGGTTTGTTCACATATTACATTTTAATGTGATCTTTCAGCGTTCAAAAAATATATATATGGTTGGTGAGTTTTGGCGCTTTGTTATTTGTTTTTCTCAGCAGGCAGCCCTTGAACACACAGAGAGCTCCTGTCTGCCCAAATAGCTCACCCTTTGCTTTCATTAACTTGTCTGTCGACTTTTCGTTTAACAAGCAAATGAATAGCATTCCCATACCTGACCAATTACATGCATATAAATAAACATACATGCATTACATACACACACACGTATATGTATATATATATATATATATATATATATATATATATATATATATATATATATATATATATATATATATATATATATATATATATAAATGCATGCAATTAGAGTGATAAAATGTCTCTCGCGTTGCATCAAATTAAGTTCCCTTAACAATGGAAACAAGTTACCGAAGTTCTAATTCAGGTTGATTGTCCGCTATGAAAGGTATGATGAACTTTTTATTATCACTGTATTCATGTAAATTAAAAAAAAAGTCGAACGAGTGTTGCAGAGTTACCGGAAGTACAAAGCCTTTGCTTAATTTGATAACCAACCGCAAATGGTCTGGCGTGTGTTATAATTAACAAGACAAAAATCTCTAAGTACCGGCGTTTTTTTATATCAGCATCGGGTAGCAAGAAGAGGTAGTGGGCCAATAACTTCAGTAGCAAAAACAAAAAAGTAAAGAAAAAAGGAACCGGGGAAGTCTCTTGCTTCATATCAGTATTCTCCACTGATAAATTATTGCAGAGCTACAAAAACATCTCGATGCCTTGCGCATCTGATTGCGTAAATGCTGCAAGTCGATCCCCACGTAGCAAGTCACGAATTGTCGTCGATTTTCAAAAATGACAAGAAGCTGCGGACAAGTTGTGTCTCCGTTGTTTCTTTGATTGCCTTCTTAGCGTGTCGATGACACCGCTGCCACGCGAGTTTTCCTTAGAAACACTGCTATGTTGGAGTTTTGGCTGTAAATTTAGCTTGAAAGGTATTGAGTAGTTCTGTTGCGGTTGCAATGGAGAATTTTGGGTAGCATTTTAGTTTTAAGTGGTATCGTGTTGTAAGTGGCAGTAAGAGTGGCGAAGTTGTTTCAGGTGCAGGTAGCAAGGTTTCCATGAGTACTTTAGCAATGTTGCTGTAAGGGGCACTGCATAAATGAGCGTAGCTAGGAGTGGCATTATTTGTAGCAGTAGTAAAAGTAGTGTCTGTGTCAATATTGCTCAAATTGAAATTGTAGTTAGGAAAGTTGCTGCTGTCAGAGCCATATGTGCAATGTTGTATTCAACAGTATTTTCGAACACTAATATTGTAAACAATCCTATATATACACAAATATTGTTACTTGGGACTTTAATGGTAGTGATGTTACATGCAACTTTGCTGTGTGTCATTGTGGGTACCGTATTACCAAAAGAGTGGTATTTTTAGTAGCAGTATTATAGCAATGTATCTGACAGTCGTATTATAGACAGAAATGTTATCCAGGTGATACTGTTTCATTTCTGAAATTAGCATTGTACTGTATATATAAACGTTTCCTAAATAATGTTGATTTATGAAGTTCATAGGTAGCAACGTCAGATACCTACACACACACACACACACACACACACACACACACACACACACATACACACACACACATATATATATATATATATATATATATATATATATATATATATATATATATATATATACATGTCTGTGTGACATAGAGAGAGAGAGAGAGAGAGAGAGAGAGAGAGAGAGAGAGAGAGTATTTCAATATTCCAGGTCTAATTATGGAAATAAATGTCACATAGCAACATTTTCATTAACCAGTATTATGGGTATTAAGGCCACAAACTACAAAAATGCTGCTAATGGTAGGCCTTCATGTAGGATGAAGGGTAAAAATTCTGGTGTTAGTGGTAGGATCTAAAGACGAGTCGTGTCATCAATATAAGGCAGTTTAGTTGTTCGCTTTATGGGTAGCAGCAACGTATTGCGCGTCGGGCGGTAGTGCAGGGGCGGCGTGGCATGGAGACCGTGGCAGGGAAGCAGCAGGGTGTAACGTCATAATGACCGGATATGTGTGTGGGGCCCTTGGTGCTCTAGAAGGGGAAAAGGGGGTTTGAAGAGAACTACAGAGGGAGAGAGAGAAGGGAAGGGGTGAAGAATGTTCGCATGACAGCGACGCGCAATTGGGCACAGATTGCCCTGTTTCCACTCCCTCCACGCCCCCTCCCCCTGGTAGAGTGGCCCCTCCCCAAACCCCATGTTGTCCATCTAGCCCTCCACCGGCTCCTTGTTCCTTACCAATTATTCGACTTCCATGAAGGTGATTTTCCGTCGTTAGACGGGTTCTTCTCTCGGCAATTTTCAGGTAGATTTCGATTTAGTTCCAAGACATGATTTGTAGTTTCTGCCAAGAAAAGGCAGCGGAAAGTTTTTTTTCTCAGTTTTGTCAGAACGTTTTTCGTAGTGCGTTTCAGGAACATTGTATTTGTTTTTATAGCCTCTCCTCTACGCAGTTTTTAACCAGCTATGCCAAAGCCAAAAAAAAAGGGGGGTGGCGAAGGGGGAATACTCTTGTGAGTTTTACAAACTAGATTTTTTTACCAGGATAATAGTTTCTTGGAAAGATCCAGCTATTTGACTTACTTGGTTTTCATCTCCGCCGCCTTTCTGCCTAGCGCTTATTTTTGAAGAGAAGCCTATGGAGCGGTCGACCGGACCTATGGAGCGGTTGACCTATGTCAAAATGAAGTATGCAAAAAGGAACGTATTAAAAAAGGGTGGAGCAAACAAACCAATTGGGAGTTTCTTTTGAAAAAGTTGGAATTATAAAACCTTCAAATTTTTGCTTACTTTTCTTAATACAGTTTCACTGATGGAAGTTACTGGGAGAGATTTGGGGTTGGGAGAATTCGAACATTCACGGTGTAACAGAAATCACGTCTATTTCATTCACGGGTTGTAAGCACTCACGAAATGGTCTGATGTTAGATTTTACAGTTGTTGTAAAAGTCGAAATAGTTTTCGTTTTATTTAAAGAAACGTGCTATTTTAACGTTATTACATTATATGCGGTCTGACAAAATGGAAAGTAATACAAGAGAGAGAGAGAGAGAGAGAGAGAGAGAGAGAGAGAGAGAGGAAGTACATGAGGAAGAGGAGGAGGGGCTAGGAGGTGGAGGAAGATAGTGCACCTGTAAACTTCTTAGGAAGGGGGAAGTAGATGATGGAACCGAAGGGGTTAGCAAGATTGAGGGGGTAGCATAGCCCCGGGGTGTGGGGACGGGCAAGCGGATTGGCGCCGGAAGCGCCCACATCCGGTTGGACGGTACGGACCCACGCAGTCAGCTGGCTACTGCCGTCGCCACATAATCTGGCTGTACCCGTAAGTATTATATGCCCATCATTAAGTCATCGATTATTTTACTTTAACTGAGAATTTTCGGTGTTATTATCCAGACCAAAAAATTGTTAAAAATAGGTCTACGGTTTCTAGAGGGCTGAAAGCTTTGTTAGACTTCTGTCAAGGATCTGCGGCTACCCCTCACTTGTGTGTGTCTGTGTGTGTGTGTGTGTGTGTGTGTGTTAGTCTGTAGGCTGTCTCTCCCTCCTCCTCGAGGGTAATTTGAGGGTGTGGTGGTGTTTCGGCAACCCGGCAGTCGGTGGTTGTGGCAGCAACTCAAGTGTGACGCAACTCATTACGGCATACCTTCGTGTTCCGACAGCGCCAGAGCTACCCACTCCGTATTTATACATCGGAAGGAAAAAATCACCGTATTCTGTATCGAAAATACATTGGGATTTGATGTTTTTTTTGCTTCGTTTCGTTTGGGTAATATGTACAGTAGGATGGATTATGTTCGGGGAACATTTTGGACTATTTGAGCAATTGTCAGGTATTTTCTTTTTTTGACAAGGTGTCTATTAGTCTGCTCTTTTAGGCCAAGAAAAAAACAATATCTCATGCGGCAGTAAGTTTTGCAAGCGCAACGTGCTCCGTGAATGGTTGCAAATGGTGACCAAATCCTATCTGGAGTAGTTTTGATTTCACAATGTCACCTCGGAGAGAGAGAGAGAAATCATCATTTTGCCAAGGCCATTGGCCGTAAGTAACCATCAATAGTCATTTCTTTTAATGTTCAGGGGTCCCACTTTCTACTCCTCAGAGCTGTTCATTCTGCTTCGAACCAGAAAATCCGATAGTTAAACATGTTTAGCTCTCTTTCCCAACTGTCGATAATTACCCATTAATCTGGAATTAACCAACCCAAGACGCATCGGGTTAACCGGTAATGTGCAAAGGAAAGCCAGTCCTTGGGGTGAGCGGAAGGAGCCACCTTCACTTGCCGGGAATGCTAGATCTGGAGTTTGGTTCCAAATTTCTCCGTTAGGCGTTAGTTAATGCTAACTTTCTTTTATATTTACTCGGGGACATTTAAATTAATTTGAATGAGGTGCAGTGAGGGAGTCACTGAACTTCTCATTAGATGCCAAAGGAGAGAGCCTGTGACAGCGTGAGGAACTTTCTCCGCCTCTTCCATTCCATCATTTTCTACCATCCCTTTAAGTGGGAGAGAGAATGTAAAGGGGAACGGCTGTCAGCCTTTCTAGCTAGCTTCTGCCTGGTACGACGCGACGTCCAGTAGTTGCTGGATCTCTGAATATACACAAGAATGTCTTCTGAGACGGTTCTCGTTCCCGCTCGAGGATTTCTCTCTCGTCTATGAGAAGCTGATTCATAGGGCAACGTCTAACTAAGCCCTTGGGAGAAGGGGGAGGGGGGAGGACGAGCAGCTTTGAATAGGTTTTGTTTCGTTTATTTGCTCATCTCTATGTTTAAAACAGTGCAATGTTAGCCCAATGATGTTTTGGAGCTGAAAATGACAGACCGAAAAAGTGTGTTTTCTGCAGACTCCAAATCTCTCTCTCTCTCTCTCTCTCTCTCTCTCTCTCTCTCTCTCTCTCTCTCTGTCTACCAAGGAAATCTGATTTTTGAGAAGCCGGAAATAGTGAACTAAACAGATATTCTTTACTTAGACTCTCTCTCTCTCTCTCTCTCTCTCTCTCTCTCTCTCTCTCTCTCTCTCTCTCTCTCTCTCTCTCTGCTCTCAGTTCCCGTGACGACAAAAAGAGTTGCAGACATCACCACAATCTCTATAAAGAAACCTCTGCTCTAATGTTAGTTCCCGTGACGACAATATGAGAAATTCGTCCTGAAATTTGTAATTCTAAAATCATCACGGGGAAAAATTTCATCTTCTGTCTACTGGTTACGATGATCATCTGGTGGGGAGTACAGCCATATGAAGATTTTATTATATATATATATATATATATATATATATATATATATATATATATATATATATATATATATATATATATATATATATATATATAATATATATATATATATTTATATATATATATGTATGTGTGTACATGTGTATGTATGTATATATGTATATGTATGTATGTATGTATGTATGTATGTATACATTATATATGTATATATATATATATATATATATATATATATATATATATATATATATATATATATATATATATATATATATATATATATATGCATACACTAAAATGCGTGGACGCCAGAGGAAGGGAAGGCCGTACCACCTGCCACACAGTTTTAGGGCAGCTGAATCAAAGATCTACCCCTATTATACAGACAACCGTGAAAGACTTTCAGGGTCACACTTATTGGGCTAAGCCCCTAAATTGCAACCATCCAACCATCAATCCATTCATCCCCTAGTGCAGGAAACTTTCACTCCATCAGCCGTTGCCTACACCTACCGAGATGACTTATCAATAGCGTGTCGAATCTCCGATTGCACCTCCACTGCTCATTTCTATCGTAGGCTACACACTTTCACTCCCCATACCCCAGCACTCCATCATCATATCACTTCCTTGGTCCCCTTTCTTCTTCCTTCCGGAGACTTTTGAACTGAATATCCTTTTCACTAATTTGCACTCTTCCATCACATTTCAGAGTAAATCAACATAAATATTCAGTTAGAACTGGTTAAAAGAATAATGCTCTTTTTTTCTGCACACAAGTGAAAATTCACAGAATGAATGGTCCCATAGTAGTATAATAAAAAGATGTAAAAACATTCTTTCTAAAAATCTTATAGTCAGCTAATAATAGAAAGTCTTTACACTCTTGACCCCATTCTGGAGAAGTTCTCCGAAGGAGATTAAAAAGATAAACAAAAGAATCTCAGCAATCCTTGTTGGTGTACTTTGCCTCTCCTTGGTTTATCCTTTACCTTAAAGCGTTCTCAAAAGTAATGGCCTTTATCTGGATTAAGATATTTATATAACCCTTTCACCTTAGTTGCTGCTTGCATAACAGAGACTTCTTTGTAATCTTTTGCCCCATCCTAAGTAGTTTGCTTGAAAATGCCTTAGAGTAAAGGGGAAAGATACGGCACTCCTTTGATTCAGTTACTTGTGGCCATCGTCTCTGTTTCTTTATACATATGTATGTATCTTTGTTAGAAAAATTAAAATCTTGGGATTTAATAGCAGCAGAATAATTTTTTCAGATTTACTTCTTTTGGTAACCAAATATTGTATAACAGTTTCCTTCTCATATAAAAGTATAGAATGTGATATCAAGTTTAAAGTAAAGGTAAATTTTATTTAACAGAATGCGTATATATACTCTTAACTCTATTTCTCAATCGTCGTCGCTCTTCTGCTATTGTTATTATCAAAATTAGTATTAGTAATACAGTAGTAGTCGCTACGAGTTTCTGCTGCCTGATAATGTAACAATTTAACTGACTTCCATCAATAAATTTTTTTAAATCTGAAATTGTGGAAATTTCTACAAAGTCAGTACCGGATTCCTCAAACCTTTTCAAGAGTGGATTTGATTAATTTATTATTATCATCATTTTGCATTCAGTCTATTTTACCTCATTTTCCCCATTCCCGGGATGTCTCCATAATATTCAATTATCACATCATTTCTAACAACACTTGGAAATCACCACAGCTCCTAGGACGTTTACACCAGTTAACATTGCTTTTGAGAGTCATAATCTGATTTTAGATGAGAGAAATTCATCCTTACCCAGAGGAAGATGTTTAGAAAGGCAAATTGGTCTCTTTATTTGATTGCGATTCAACTTGGAAACCCCTGCTCTGTTTTCCCTGACTCATATAACAGCCCGCTTTCAAGAAGCGATATCCCGTTTTCCCTTGGGTGAGGCTCCAACAATCTTTTTTACTTCTCTTTGATTTGTTTCTTTCAAGCCTAGGCCCAAGGTTGCTGGTTAGATTAGAATGGCCTTATGCCAGCGTGGGCCTTTGTCCAAAAAACAATGAGATAATGCATTAATGAGAATATGAGTCTTGGAGCGAACCTTTGGACTAGCACCATCCAACCGAGATTCTTCGGGCAGAAAAAATTAGATGGCTTTTAAATTCTTTTGCCAGTCTTTGTCGCTCTGTGAAATAAATGAACAGAAAGAAAAGATGTCTTCTATTCATAAAAGTGTCTTAAGATGTCACCTCGGGAAGTTTACCGATAACTAATTGCATTCCAGTGACTTTCTCTCAAAAGATGTGAATTGTATTTTGATTATCAAAAATACATAAATATAGAACGTCAGGTGAATTTTACTGCTTGCATGTTTATTAATCGCATTCTTATTGTCATAAGTGATAGTATTAGATAATACTAAACCTAATATGAAGATACAATCACCTTACACAGTCTAAAAATTTGCCAACAAGATTTCAGATAAAGCTTAATATTTTGAAAAAGACATAATCAGCGCAAGAGAAGCATAAATAGAGATGAATATAATAAATGTATTGACAAACAGAAATCAAAGGTATAGATGAACTAGAAACTATCAAGAACAACGTATATAAACGAAAGAACGTGGTGAGGCTATGTCATGCGACCTGTCTGGGCTGCCTGGACATTGTTGTTGTTGCTGCTGTTGCGTTGGTTAAAACTGGCTTTATGCCGGCAAGGACTCTTGTTCGTACAAACAGTCTACAGACATGAGCATCACCAGAAAGACTGTTCCATAGTGTTGGGTTAGGTAACATCATGGCACCTGAACAGAGCAGGAATATTGACACTGCAATAACATGCAAGACGAAGGCACTAAAGTAAGTAGTGTGTGTTCCCTGCTGAAACGAAACTTATGCAAGATAGCCAAGGCAATGTTCTTATGATGGTAGAGCAAAAGCTCGTCTCATTACATCCAAAATTCTTAGAAATAATATGCATCTTTTGGACACCATGAGAAGTCGAAAAGAAACCAGATATGACTACATGCTCATAACCTTCGAGCATAGAGTTACTAACGTAGAATGAATTTGATAACGTAATGGGAACATGGTAAGACATCGGCATTAAAATAAAGAGTCTAGGTTATGATAAAGGTCATTCTCATTCCACACTCTCTACATCACTCTTAACTAGCCCGGATCTCTGTTCAGGTTATCAGGTACTTTAATGGGAGTGCCTGGGCGCTGAAAAAACAGGATCCCAGGTTTTTGTTGTGCTCAACCCTCCAGGTAAATATCCCCACGACTCAACCCATCCAAAATCAGCCAGTCAAGCCATAAACAGACAGACATTGTAAAACACCTATGGTTGATTTTGTTAGAGAAAACTTACGCACAATAATTTTTTCTTCAAAATCTTTTGGTTCTGACTCGGCGTGTTGGCCAAGATCAGGTCAGAAAGTAATAACCCTCTGACTGGAGAGTCGAAAGGCTGCGTCCTTGACTGCGTAGGGCATGCGTCCAGACAGGCCAGGAACTTGTATGTGGATGTCTTTGTAGCCAGATTTAGCAAGTGACACAATGAAGGTAAATTTAACCTGTTTTAACTTCTAAAGGTTAACCAAAAATAGTAGGTATTCGTATTTGTAATTATAAACAGTATCTTTCTAATTATCATAGAAGGAATTACTGGGGATCACGAAGCCCGGAATTCTTTAAGGTCTTCGGTATACTCTGATGCTATGTTATATAATAAGTTAAACAGTTAACCTATTACCTTCTCTATAATACCATTTATAACGCAGAAACAGTTAAGCAATTGTACTAAATAGTAAATATTAATATAATGATAACCACTCATTAAAATTATGTTTCATAAAGTAGCCTCTACAAAATGTTGCAGTTTTTTTTTTTTTTTTTTATCAATGTAGGATGGAGTATCATTTAATACCTGTATAAGAATTGTCAAAATTTAATGCTGTATATTGCAGTGTAGATAATAGTACACTGAACTTTTAATCCATTGCACTATTGTGCCTATGCTCATAAAAATTTGTGCCCCTCTAAGGGTGCTGTTATAGATCAACTCCTCCTTTGTGCATTGCTCTGCCCGAATGAAATTAATATGTAAAAGATTCCTGTTTAAGCCCTCAAAGAAATAAAGCAATTCTTTGCTAAGACATCGGTTTGGGAAATATGGATTTTCAGATTTTAAATTTCGCTGGCATTGCTCACAAACAGAAGGAAAAAATTCCGTCAAAATTCAAACTTTGCAATTATAAACAAACAGATTTTTTTCTCAATCTGGACATTTATATGCGATTGATTTCACCTCTCCCTTCTCAGCTTCCTTTTCATCCCAACTTCTTCATAGTCTTCTTCATTACCACATTCCTCATTATCATCCTTTCTTCTTTCCTCTCCTCCTTCTCTTCATTTTCCTCCTCCTGCGTTCTTCCTTCCTCCTCCTCCTCCTCCTATTTCAACAATAGTAAGGGTTGTGAGATACGAGTATTCAGATTCGAGATGTTTTCATGAGGAACCTTCTTCGATTTAAGAAATCTCAAGATTCTACAAAGATACATAGAAGAAAATAACCACGACGAAATTGGGCTGCTTATAATAGTTTTTGTTATTTGCATTAGTAAAACGGACTTAAAACCATGAAATGCAGTGTTCTGAGAATGATCTGATTAAATGATGGCATTCTGTTTAAACTGGCCCTTTTAATAAGCGGGGAATCTTAATTTACTGCAGAACCAAACACAAAAAATTAATAATGATAAGTTTCAAACTGTACATTTGCAGTTGGTAGTGGATTTTGTCAAAGGTCTTCCTCCTCTTGCCATCCTCCTTCTTGAGTCATGACCTAAATAAGGGTATTTGCCTGAACATTCGCTCAACCTTTGCATAGAAATACAAATTAGAAAATAAAAAGACGGTGAATTTTGGAGACTGTGAAGAAGAAAAAGTCGTTCGTTAGAAATTGAAAGGTGCCATTTTTTTTTTCTTTGGTTCACTTCTCACGTGAGTTGTATTTTCAAGAAACGGTCTCCCAATCCAACAGGTGTGTGTCAGGCAGAGAGAGAAAAAGAGACAGACAGACAGAGAAGGTGTTAAATTTAATTAGTTTGAGTCAGATAAAATTAGATATGAATGATTATGTCTACTGCGTGTGGGAAGAGGCCTTATGGCTATTGACAGGCACGTTTCTATTGCATGTGACTGGTATCATATATATATATATATATATATATATATATATATATATATATATATATATATATATATATATATATATATATATATATATATATATATATATATATATATATATATATATACAGGAGCAGGAGCAGGAACAAACATGGCGAAGTACTACAATTTATTCCGAAGCGTTTCGCATTCAGCTGAACGAATCCTCAGGGTTCTGTACAACCAATAAAAAGTATATGAAATTGCTAGTTGTCTAAAAAATCGTTTATACACTAATCAAAATGAAAACCAAAACTTCACACATTTGTAAAAGTACAAGCAAGACTGACAAAATTACACAAGAAATTAAAAGCACATATGTTGATTAAAAGTTTAGATAAAAATACAAAAAAAAGATACAAAAAAATTACAAAGAAATACTTGCGGAGCACTGGGGCCGACCTACCATGGCAAGAGATAAAAAAAACTTAAAGAATGTATACAAAAACAACATGTTAAGAAGGGTACAAGGGCATGGAGGTGGACTGGGTGTTTAACTGCGGAACAAGCTGTTTGATGAAGAGATTCTCGAGGATCAATAATTCATTTGGGCTGGAGTTTTGACCGACAATAATGAAATTGTCATATTTAATGGAACTTTGCATTTTTTGCTATGTTAACATATACTGGACTGTTCAGGATTTGATAGTAAACATCCAGTACGGAAACTAACTCCCTTGTGGCAGTCTATGCGAACCCTCATCATCCTCTGAGAAGAACCCACGTAAGACCCCAGACTACATCTGGGACAAGAATATTTGTACACTACACTAGAGGACATGAGGGGGGCATAAAAGATCTTTAAATCGGAACAAGGAGCCAACTGTGAGTGGATTAATAGGGATAAGTTTAACATTTAATGCACCAAAGTATTTTTGTACAATGTTAGTCAATTCAGCCCTAAAGGAATCATCGAGCAAATATGGGAATCGGGCATAAAAGGGAAGCTTAGGAACATTTATTTTATTAGCACTAGTGCAAAACTCTTTATTAAGAACCCTGTAAATAATCCTGTTGACGAGCTTGGTAGGAAAGCAGTTATCAGTAAAATATGTTAAAAGAAGGGTAATTTCCCTATGAAAAACAGACCAGGTAAATATAAGGAAGACAGCTCTATATACAAGATTAAAAATGGATTCTGATACATTTATGGCGAGCTTGGATGTTGAAACCCTTTTTTACCAATGTTCCTGTTAGGGAGACCACTAACATGATTTTAGACAAGTTATTTCCCAAACCTGATTCATGTTTTCATAATTCTAACCGTTCTAATTTTAAATCTCTTTTAGAAATGGCAGTGCTGTACACCGCCTTTATTTTTAATGGTAATTTATATAGACAAGGGGAGGGCATGGCTATGGGTTCTCCATTAGGCCCTACCTTTTCCATCATCTTTATGTGCTCGCTGGAAGAGCGGTTTTTACATGAGTGCCCTCTATCCTTCCGCCCATTGTTTTATGAAGATATGTTGACGATCCTTCACCCTTTTCAGGCGTAATTTTGACTGTGATTCATTCTTAGAATTTGTTAACTCGTATCATTCACCTAAATATTAAGTTTACCCTTGGAAAGGAAGTGAACGACCGTCTTTCATTTTTAGATGTAGAAGTCTTTCGAGAAAACAGTAAGTTTAATACTGCTATTTTTAGAAAAAAGACATTTACAGGTTTAGGGACTACTTTTCATACCTCTTGTTTTCGTAATCCTAAATTTAACTCCATTTTTACTCTTGTATGTAGAGCTTTCTCCCTTCCATCTAACTGGTCTGTCTTTCACAAGGAAATTACCCTTATTTTAACATATTTTACTGATAACTGCTTTGCTACTAAGCTCCTCAACAAGATTATTTACAGGGTTCTTAATAAAGAGTTTTGCACTAGCGCTGATAAAATAAATGTTCCTAAGCTTCCTTTTTATGCCCGATTCCCATATTTGCACGATGATTCCTTTAGGGCTGAATTTACTAACATTGAACAAAAATACTTTGGTGCAAATTTACTAACATTGTACAAAAATACTTTGGTGCAATAAATGTTAAACTTATCCTTATTAATCCAGTCACAATTGGGTCCTTGTTGCGATTTAAAGATCGTTTATGCCCCCTCATGTCCTCTGGTGTAGTGTACAAATATTCTTGTCCCAGCTTGTTCCGCAGTTAAACACCCAGTCCACCTGCACGCCCTTGTACCTTTCTTAACATGTTGTTTTTGTATACATTCTTTTAGTTTTTGTTTATCTCTTGCTCTGGTAGGTCGACCCCCAGGGCGCCTCAAATATTTCTTAACTGTCGTTTTTTTGTATCCTTTTTTTTGTATTTTTACCTGAACTTTTAGTCAACATATGTGCTTTTAATTTCTTGTGTAATTTTGTCAGTTTGGAGAGTACTTTTACGAATATGTGAAGTTTTGGTTTTCATTTTAATTAGTGTATAAACGATTTTTTAGACAACTAGCAAATTCGTATACTTTTTATTGGTCGTTATTTGTTATACAGAACCCTGAGGATGCGTTCAGCTGAATGCGAAACGCTTCGGAATAAATTGTAGTACTTCGCCATGTTTGTTCCTGCTCCTGCTTCCTGTATATTTTATCACCTTGGCTGATTCGCCTGCCTTCTCCGTTCAGTATATATATATATATATATATATATATATATATATATATATATATATATATATATATATATATATATATATATATATATATATATATATATATATATATATATATATATATATATTATATATTTGTAGGCATGAATGTATGTATATTTGTCATTCTTGCTTTTCCTTTTATGAACAGTGCTGTAATTAATCTTACTTTAAGTCTCGAAGACACACGTTCGTTTTGCTACATTTTAATAAGGGAAAATATTTTATGCATATGCATATGCATATGCATGCCAACGAAGCAGAAAGTTATTTTTGGTTACTTTGTGTTGATTAATGTCTTGCTGAATTAGCAGGCGAGACTCACTGATGGTGTGATTTACACAGAATGTAAAAGTTTGCCCATTGTGTTTTCCAGATAGTTTGAACCATGACTAACTGATTTGGAAGGGTGGCAGAATAATCTGGACATTAGGGGTTCGGAGGAGGGGGGCGGTTGGTGTTCACCCCCACAGACTCTCGATTCAAACGTGCCAAATATTAAATGTACTGTAGCAACCAGAAGGCTTAGAGACATAACCGAATTATCGTTTTATATGTTTTAAGGCACGGGGAA
This sequence comes from Macrobrachium rosenbergii, assembly GCF_040412425.1. NCBI lineage: Eukaryota > Metazoa > Arthropoda > Malacostraca > Decapoda > Palaemonidae > Macrobrachium > Macrobrachium rosenbergii. The sequence continues at coordinate 6,091,020 of NC_089748.1, forward strand.
TCTGTTTTTACCATCATAGTTCCAGTTTGAAGTGTTTACTCGTGGTAGAGCTATTTAACTCTTAAAACGTCTCCCCAAAATTGTATTATGTTTTAAAAGCCAGCTATGGGCATACACTGATATATATATGTAGAAATTGCCTAGGAACAAAATTGATACAGCATTTCATGTGGTATTAAATGACACCTGTATGATACCTCTATGTTTGTTTATAGTAGGATAAGAGCAAGGTAAGTACGAGTCACTCCTGACCACTCAGGGCCACTGAGGTGCCAGAAACTAATGGGTATCATTCAGGAGTCTGTTTTCATCATGATGAGGGCCAAGTCTCAAGAAGCCTTTTAACTAATGTAAGAAACATGGTAGACGCTATCCGAAATCGAGGAAACCCATTTCTCGAATTACGCGAATATCTCATCAACCTGGACGGAAGAGTAAGCGATGAAAAACATCCACAGATAGACTCAATTCACAAAAGAGGAAAAGAACAGTACGATGTGCATGTAGATTTAATACGCAATAAAAACAACTCCTATTGATGCTCCAGTCAAGCAGAACTCATTTAGATTATTCCAAATAGAAAAGCAACGAATGATCCACCAGCCAAAAGTACATCTACTCAAAGCAAACTTGCCTCTCTTCAGCAAGTTATATATTGCATCAACAGAAAGACAGATTGACTTAGTCACTTTCTTTTCCCATGAAGTACATACATTTCCCCCATCCCTGGCAAGTGGGGAGGAGCAATTACTCCCTCATGCAGTGGGTATTTTTGAAGATTTCACTCAAATGTGCTTCTTCTCACATATGCAGTCAGAGCTAAGAAAAGTAACCCGACGTTTTCCATCAAGGGAGGGACTCGGGATGATCATGGGCATGGTGTCCGGTTGAAAGTTTGGCCCGGCGTGAGAATTCCGAAGGACTGGTCTGGCTTTCTTCGCAACAGCACCAACAAAATTGAACTTTTTAGATTCCTAACTTATGAAGTTATGCTTAAATTCCATGGCTCAGGAGATCTGTATATGTCTCTTGAGAAAGGAAAATCAGTTGGACACAGAGGTCCTGGAGATGGAATGCTAACAAAGTGTAATCAGGAGGAAGCCGAAGCACGAATTGTCATCCATGCCATAACGTGTTGGGCTTCAAATGTACTAGTAAAAACATCTGATGTCATCATTATTCTGGTTCATCAATTTTCTAGGTTTACTCAGATTAATGAGGAATGTTTTGTCATGCTGAGGTTGGGCACTGGAAAAGCACAGAAACTCATCAATGTCAGAGAGTTACATGATGGCTTAGGACCCAGTAGAAGCAAGTCTCTTCCTTTGTTCACGACTCGCGCTGGGTGTGATTCTACATCATCCCTTAAAGGGCACTCAAAAGGACAGTGTTTTAAAGGATGGAAAAAGTGTCCTACTTCTGCAATAGATGCAATGGTTGATTTAACTGAATCACCCCTTTATGCACCTTGAATTAGATGACTGGAGATTCAAAGCCTTAGAAACATTCTTCATACAGGTGTATGGTGGAGGGGAAAAGTCAATGAATATCTTGAGAAAAACAACTTTTTTGCAAAACTCAGAATGTGAACGTACTGTGTACCACCTACTCAGGATGCACTATGTATCAGCACTGTCTGAGAGCAGTCATGGGTGTCAGCCCATGACTGTACAATTCAAGTGCCTGATCCATGTCTATATGGATGGAAAAGAGAAGGAGAAAATCTTCTGCCAGTCTGGATAACAATTCCTGCTGTTTCGGAAGCATGCCAAGAGCTCGTGAAATGTGGATGCAAGAAACAATGTTCGAACGTATGTGCCTGCAGAAAGAATGAGCTCCAGTGTACAGTACAAGTCTCTGTAGATGTCAGTGTGACAAGGTCTACTAATAAAAATGTAGTAACGTTAATCACGATAATTTTGCATTTACTTCCTTATCGTACATGAATTTTTTTTATTTTTAGTTCACAGTTATTGTTACTGCAAATTAGGGATGTTCTGCATATGCAGCAGGTAATGTATATATGATACCTGAACTAGATTATTTTACAAAAATCACTATCGATATTGTCTTTGCTCCATTACCTAAACCAATAATGACTTTGCATATACTGTATAATTTGCTGCTACAGATATCAGTGATATGTCTGAATTGAACATTTATTTCTTGATGTTAGTAATGTATGTGACCTTTGATATTTTCTCGAGCCACATTACCTTATCTAGTAACCTTAGAGGGGGGACAACATTTGCATTTTTGAGTCATACAAATTTTTTTCCATGTTATCCAAAATGTATATTTTATTACAGATTTTGAAAGTTACTTTTAAGTTTTACATTATATTAGTATAATTAGCTTATATGAAGGATAGGATTACATACCTGTATATATTTGTGTGTTAATGTATATATGCCCAGTGTATTTATGTAACAGTAATCAATTTAGCTTAAGTATTCTGTTAGGACGATATAAAATCATGCAAACCTAATTCATAATGTAACCGACAATCACAAGAGTTACGCATTAGTGTTTGGCGCCTCGTCCCTCAGTAGTCAGGAGTGACTCGTACTCCCTTACTCTCACTCTACTATAAATAAACACAGAGGTATCATACAAGTGTCATTTAATACCTCATAAAATGCTACTTCAAACTTGTTCTTAGGTGTTTCTACATATATATCAGTGTATGCCCATAGCTGGCTTACAAAACATAATTAAGACAACTCTGGGGAGACATTTAGCTCTAACATTAAGTAAACACTTCAAATTGGAAATATAATGGTGAAAACAGATTCCTCGTACCTTAAAACATATAATATGATAGTTCAGTCATGTCTTTAAGTCTGCTGGTTGCTGCAACACATTAAATATTTGGCACGCTTGAATCAAGCGTCTGCGGGGGTGAACCCCACCTCCTGCGGACACCTAATGTTCAGATTATTCTGCCACCCTTCCACTTCAGTTAGTCATGGTCCAAACTATCTGGAAAACACAATGGGCAAACTTTTACATTCCGTCTAAATCACAATGAATTTTTACTCAACTGCATACATTCTCACCTACTAAATTGGGATCTCTCTCTCTCTCTCTCTCTCTCTCTCTCTCTCTGATTACTGCCTTTGGTTTATCGATTTCTTTTATTCAGTACTGCAATTTCTTTGTCATTCATAATTAATATCCTGTTATTCTGTCTTCGGATCTATAAGCTCTTATTATTATTATTATTATTATTATTATTATTATTATTATTATTATTATTAGTAGTAGTAGTAGTAGTAGTAGTAGTAGTAGTAGTAGTAGTAGTAGTAGTAGTAATGAAATGGGTTTGCATTTCCACGTCCACATTCTGGCCTTAAATAAATTGACCATTTTTTGTGACTCAAAGCAAGAAAGGGCGAAAATAAACAAGTAAAAAATGCGCCGAAGTTTCTTCGGCACAGTCGAGTTTTCTATACATCGTATAATCAAGGCCACCGAAAATAGATCTATCTCTTGGTGGTCTCGGTATAATGCTGTATGAGCCGCGACTCATGAAACTTTAACCACGGGCTAGTGGTGGCTTGTCCTATATCGTTGCCAGATGCACGATTATGGCTAACTTTAACCTGAAATAAAATAAAAACTACTGAGGCTAGAGGGCTGCATTTTGGTATGTTTGATGACTGGAGGGTGGATGATTAACATACCAATTTGCAGCGCTCCAGCCTAAGTATTTTTTAAGATCTGAGGGCGGACGGACAGACAAAGCCGGCACAATAGTTTTACAGAAAACTAAAAACCTGATTGGATAAAAAAAAAAGTAAGTAAATGTGTCTTCCCCTCATAGTCAGGGAAGCACGACGTTACAAGTATTCCGCTAAGTCCATCATTCTCATTTTTCATAAAGTCCTCGAGCATCTTTGAACCCGAGACACCTGAAAGGAGCCAGATTCAAACCAGTCCGATTTTCCGCCAATAATAGTCAAGGAAAACAGCACAGAAAATGAGGTGGCTACAGTGACACTTTCCCTCTCTTAATGAACTGAGGACTCAGAACGTTTCCATAATTTCTATAGTACGTCTTACTTAAACTATACGTTCATTATCCCGGTTCAATAAGGAAGTCTGAAATGCTTGAAAGTGTTCCATAAGAAAATCTTATATTCTTGCAAGTGTCCCGTAAAAATCCTGAAATGCTTCCAAGTTTTTTATAGAACTCTGTAAGAAAATTTCTGCGTTAAAAAAAAAACAGGCAATGGCAAAAAGAAGAGACAAACAGACAGACAGGGAAAGCGAAAATGAATGACATGATGTTTTTCCCACGGCAAGGGGTCTAAAACCCAGTCAAGCGGTGCAAAACACGTCTTGTCAGTGATAATTAAATTGCTTTAAGAATCTCTCTCTCTCTCTCTCTCTCTCTCTCTCTCTCTCTCTCTCTGAATCTCTCGTGAATATCTTATTGGCTTCCCACAGATTCTTTCAAGTTAGTGAAATTTAAACAAATTTGCCTTCATATCCTTTAGAATTCATTGTACTCATCATCTTCACGTTTTCTTTTTGTTATTTTCGTAATTTTCCTCTATTTATCCTCGAGTCATCACTTCTACAAACATTTTTTCATATTCGGCCTCAGCGGCCTTTACTGATGCAATGTCATCTTACTTAATAAAACATTTTCCCCTTTCGAACTTAGTTCCCTCCCCTTCCGCAATATTGTAGAATTTTTTCCTTCAAATACATATATTCGCAGGCAATTGTGTGGTCATGCTTGTTTCTCACGTGAATCTACAGCCGTTAGCCTTGTCTTTTTCTGGATCGTGGTGTACTGTATCTAATCGAATCAGATTATATAGATTATATATATATATATATATATATATATATATATATATATATATATATATATATATATATATATATATATATATATATATATATATATATATATATATATATATATATATATTAACAATATCAAGCCACAAATATCATTTAATAGCGAATTCCCTAAACCCTGGGAATATCTTACGCCCAAAGGGAATTATAATTGATGAGTATTTGTAAACTATAATTTCCTTTCGGTGTGAGTCAGTCAGTCCCTAGGCATAGTTCGTTCGATATTAAGCGACACATGTGGCTTCGTATTTGTGAACAAAAAAGTCACGCGTCTACGTAATAAAATTACACAAAACACATATATATACATATATATTATATGTATACGGATATTATATGTATATATATATATATATATATATATATATATATATATATATATATATATATATATATAAATAAACCTTAGGAAATGAAGAAAAGAATAACGTCAGGTGTAAGTAGTCTAATACCAGCTGATCAGAATACAATAATAAATTCGGCAGAGAAATTTTAATGAACAGGAAATGTTTTGATAAATAATAATAGGGACCAAACGGATGATTATGCATAGGAAGAAATGCAACCAGTGGGTAACATCAGGTGCTGAAACAAGATAGTTTGTGAATGAATTTGTATTTTCTCACACACGAGCAATGTCAGTAGTGAATTGTTCCACAAAGTGTCTCCAGAGGTTTGATCTCGTCAGTAAAGGAAAGTTAGGCATTAGAAAACATATATGTAGAATCTACTGGTCACTTTTTACAAGATACGTATGTAGTATTTATTAGCAGTGATTCCCTCTTAACTCCTCGATTTCTTCACATTTTGGAAATGCTTGTCCCTACGAAGCCTGGAACCAAATGAAGTTCAAAGAAAATATAGTCTTTAGATTACCAGAGAAATTAAGGTTTCTGGAGGGGATCAAAAGAAAAAGAAAACTATTATAGTCTTGAAATATGGAGAGAAGAGTGACTGAAGAATTATTAAGAATGAGAGGCATGGGAGAGAGATGGTGTTTTCAATGTTAGGTGAATTTGAGAAGAGAAACTGTAAAACCTTGAGAAATATTCGGAAACCGAGAAACTAGAAAGAATGAATGCAAGGAGGCAAATTATCCACCATTATGATTGAAGGCATATTGGAGAGTGATACAGTATTTATTTCTTGTTTGCTATGAAGACGGAGCAGCCCCACCAGTACGTGAAGGCATACTGATTAGATTTTTGTTTGAAATCTATTAGGAAATTTGTGAGGGTTGCAATCGATGTAAAACTTCTAATCTTCGCTTAAGGCTCTTCTTCTCCTAGAGATCTCTTGGTTTTTACTTCTCTCGCCCTCCCTTTTTATGACAAGGACGATAGGGCTATCGGTTTTATTGCTCTCTCGTACACCATGTCTGCTGTAAGGAAAAAAGTTGAGGATAAGAATGTTCTTCGGGTTAAAAAAAAAAAAACAGAAGTTATAAGATTATCGGAGCTTTCGTCCTTCCTACTGAGATAAATAACATACGTATACATTACGATAAATGAATGTTCAAAACAACTTGAAGCCATGGTTGAACTAGAAGTGGAGACTCACTGATAGTGTGTCAATCATCGAGAAATTTCTGTAGGCTTGAAAGGCTTTGCATTAGTTCATAAATAGTTTTTCAGTATTGGAATAGGAATAAGAACTGATGATGGTCAGATTTTGGCCTGCAAAAGGACTCTCTCTCTCTCTCTCTCTCTCTCTCTCTCTCTCTCTCTCTCTCTCTCTCTCTCTCTCTCTCGTACCATTTCCTCAAGTTTTTGTTCTTAGTTGGATTTTTTTTTTTTTTTTTTTTGTTCCTCTGCTGGTTCAAAAGTTGGATAACGTTTCTTACAAAGATGGTGTGCTGTATTTCTTTTTCTACCTTGTCCTAGTACGGCATGTACTACGTTTTGTTCAGCTGGCTACCCTTATTGCACTTCTTTTCTGTAAGCCACCTTTCTTCGGTAACTTGAATAAATGTAATTTTCGCAGACTCCTTTGTAGGCCATTTATTTTTAGATATTCAGTAGTAAACATATTAAGTACTGACGAAACTTATTATCTTAATGACTTTCTTGAATGAAATACACTTTTGCCGAGCAAAGCATTTGTTTAAAGTTCTGCCATCACACAAAACGTCCCAGTAATTTGTATAATCTTTAGTTTTTAGTTGAGTACTTCTTTGGTTTCATCTGTTTTATTGCTAACCCCTCCGTTTTAATCAATATTTCCTCTTGAATCCTTGACAAACACTGTGCCCTTACTGAAGTAAACAATTTCCTCAACGTTTCGTTCTTTGTTGGATTTTTCGTTTCTTTTTTTTATTTTTTCTTCTGGCACTTCGGTAAATGATTGTTTTTCATATAAGATGGCGTTCTGCATTTCATTTCCCAGTACCTCAGCAGTTGCAAACTTTAAACGGTATAGATATTAGCTATCAGAGGGGTACCGTCTGAGGGCTATTTGTTGTATCTGGTGCATATTTTAAAGTCCCTCTTACTCAGTAAAATTGCAGAGACAGTTCCAGGGAAAAAAGAAGCCCTTCTCTTGAGACCAGAATTGCATAAGGACATATCACTAAGAGTTTCCCTTCTGATCTAACATTCACCCCGTAACCTGAAAATTTTGAAACAGATTCCTTACGGTTGGTATTTTTACCGTGGTCTATTTTAGTCTGAGAGGCAGATCGTGAAAAACACTGGAAATTCTTTAATATATTGTTTATATATTATATGTGGATGTACGAAGCGTTTTCAGTACCTTCAATAGGGCTGTCGTAAAGTTGCTGAATAAAGGATTAGTGTCCAATCCCAAAATGAGTCTGATTTTGCCATTCTGATCTGAAGAGACGTCTTCTTCTTTTTAGTGGAATTGTCCCTGTCATGCCACAGCGTAAGAGGGCCACTAAAATATGCAGCACGTAATAAACATAACTTCAGATGGTGATATCTTTGCTATCAATCTTTTATGTTATTGTCATGATATCATTTTTCATTGTGAGCGTACTGTTTAATACGCTCATATTTATATTACTACAGTTAATATTAGGTGTTGTAATTTTTCTTTAACGATACTGTCTCAGTTGCAACTACTATTAAAAATGACTAATACAAGAAAGTCGAGACAGCGAGTTCCTACCCAAGGGACGTTACGTACCATCCCAAATATACCTTCATTTTGCTGAACGACGGCAAATCTGTTTTAGACTGAGTATATTTCCGGTGAACATTGAGCCTAATGTAGTAGGATCGTGATTTTTACTCATTTCTAAGACAGCGCTCCGTGAATGAGAATTGGGCTTCAGCAATGTTCCCGGCGATTCCTGGAACAGCTTCTCTCTTTCTTTCTGCCTTGTTTCTTACACACAGATAGCTCTACATACATCTTGAAGTCGCTGATACATATGGCTTATTCCTGTTCACCTTCCTGCGACTGCCAAAATCCTTGGGGTGACTGATTGTTTGGATGCATTCGTCGTTGAAAATGAGATTAATTTCTTGGCATTGTTCGACAAGGTTCATTCTGTTTTTTGACTGTTTGGTGGGTTCTAAATGATTGTTTGAAACTTCATTTAGCATTTTTGGTTTTGTCTGCTGTTATTTATTGTTCACATAAACTTATGATTATTCCTTTTAGGTTGCCTGAATTTCATTGATTTTGTTTTCTTATACCTTTTGCTTCGCAGCGGGGCGATCAGTCGACTAAGTATATAATCAATATATATACTTACTCGACTGATCACCCTTTACATCGCCTGACTACTTGAGATAATGGCAGAGTGAATCGTCATGGAGGACTGACAGTGAATCATTACTCAGTTCCCTGGATTACCTTGTCATTCATTCTCCTATTGGGAAATTACATGATTCATGTGTTGCTCTGATTTTCTTAAAGGCGCTTTCAGTTGGTAATGTGGTAGATGTTGCGAATGAGTACCGTCATCTGATGGGGTCAAGGGAAAGGACGTGGGCCTAGCAACCTAATCTTAATTGTTGAGAAGCCAGAAGATCTACCTTGATGGGGTCACCTACTCCAAAGGGGTAAAGCTCATGTTGAAAATATATATATATATATATATATATATATATATATATATATATATATATATATATATATAATTTATATATATATATACATATTTATATACATACATATGTATATATATATATATATATATATATATATATAATATATATGTATATATATATATATATATATATACATATATATATATATATATATATGAATGTTTACAGGAAAAGCCTAAATATCATTTATAAATATCATGTTATCATCATATTAACATTATTTTCAAGAATAATCCATTCTTCTTAAAGAAGTGTTCTAGGATAAATCATGAGAGTCACTGTAATATTCGCTCTCTATCTATAAAGAAATGGTCTGCAGTGTGGACCACTTCGTAAACATAAACAGAAGGTTTATCATGTTAGATCGCAGAAGCAATTTTAACATGTGAACTGTTTCGTATCCTAGACGTCAGGGTCTTATCGTTCTAAGAAATCTGCACCCCATCAGACCTCATCTCTTTATGTTCACGTACGATCTCAAGGTGAAAAAAGTTTTACCAGACCACTGAGCACCTAGGGCTGGCCCGAAGGATTAGACTTATGGCTAAGAACCAATTGGTTACTTAGCAACCTCATCCGAATTACGTTTTCGAGAAATGTTCACCGTTCTCTAACTGTTCATCAGCCGGTCAGTGACAGTCCGCAACGAATCACCCAACGAAGAGTCAAGGTGAACGTCCTTCCCAAATAGAAATTTGTTTTTACAAATTCCAGTATAACATAGGAATCTGGTGCGGGAGGCACTGGGTTACAGTATAGACAAAAACCAACAGCAATTTTGAGTTGGCTACACTGCTGGTCTTCAGATAATTGAAGTTAAGCAACTACTTTGTTCAGTCGTAGGACAGGTGACCACCAACGAATGACAGGCGGTAACGCGTTCACAAAACCTCTGCGCTTCTGATGGAGGGGCGAGCGGCGCTGGTTTTGGACAACGACCCAACCGGCGACCATCAATACTGTAACTGCCAGAGGCTGTTATCACATAAGCCTCAGTGGCCTCTCTGAAACTTATGAAGCGCCATGGGTGTGTGGTGGGAAAGGCAATGGGGTACAATGAGGCCAAGAGAAACCAACAGAGTGAGCGAGTGAGTCAACACATTAACAGGAAGAGGAAAGGTCATTAGTTTAGTCGTTCTTGAAAGTTTTCACAAATTAATCCGCTTAAAATGATTATAAGACAACACGAATAAATTCTTCAGTCTTATACAAATCTCTGCACTTTTAGATATTCCTAAATCTCTAAGAGGTATTATCTTCAAGGACATTTGGAGGACATTACTTTTATTGATAATATTAAGCCCAGTTAAGTTATTTTAAGTACTCAAGTCTCTGGTGTGAAGTTTTCACGCTAAAATTTCAACAGTTCAAGAGAAAACTTGTCGAGGCAAAGTATTATTTCTTGTCATTGATGCTTTATGATCCACACTTCATTAAACGATGCTTGGAATTTGGCCGCGCACTTTTACCATGGCGCCATACCTGGTTCAAAGCAATATTTTTGAAACGAAGTGCAGTTTGCCATTGTGGTTCGTGAATCCCGTTTCTTGAAAATAATATGATGAGATCCTGCCCAGATTCACACAGTCGTGTGCCCCTTTAGAACAAATTTTATTCAAAAATCTGTTGCTTGATAGCAGCTGTCAGCAGCAGCACTTCATTCTAACGTGAAATTCGGTGTAATAAGTAACCGAATGCTCGTGTGTGATGGGTACCAGAAGAAGCAGCAAAGTAAAAAAGATAAATGTGACAAGGAAGAAATTGGGGGATAGTGTCGAAGAACCCTCGGAATATATACAGATTGGTTGTTACCACCACAAGATTAACATATGCCACATAAAAATCTGAGTCAGTTTACATATATATATATATATATATATATATATATATATATATATATATATATATATATATATATATATATATATATACATATATATACATATACTGTATATATACTGTATATATGTACACATATATATATATACACACATGTATATATGTGTGTATATACACATACACATATATATATATATATATATGTATATATATATATACATATATGCATATATTTGTGTAAACTTTATTGAAAAATAGATTTTCTAAACACTATTACTCAGCGTGATTTTCAAACAAGGGACGATTATTAAAAAGAATATCATTTTCAAACAAGGGACGATTATTAAAAAGAATATCATGTTGGAATGAGAGCAACTGCACCAAAAAGGAATATAACTGCTTGCATTCAAGTTTTCCCCAACTTCCCGACTCAGCAATGACCCAAATCATTCGAATTATCCCTTGCTTTCCACCTGATAATGAAGGCCGTGATTGTGTGTTGATGAACTAAATACAAAACACTAGTGGATAACCTTGCTTTCCACCTGAGAGAGTATGTATACACGTGATTATATATATATATATATATATATATATATATATATATATATATATATATATATATATATATATGTATATATATGTATATATATAAAAATAATATATATGTATATATGTATACATATATGAGGACTGGAAATGTCTGAGGAGTTATAGTGAAACAAAAAAATGCATAAACTAGATAATTGCATTTAAACACGTTACTAACTGTATCGATGTTGATGGTCACCTGTTTCGTGAATGTCATGCCAATAGCGTTGCATTATTCTGAAATGGCAAGACAGTTGAAGAAAAATAAGGAGCTGAAGGTGATGACGGTGGGTCCCTGGCAAATCTTGATTATGCATGTGATGTGGTATGGGTGATTAGAAATGTACAACGTTTTCAAGCAGTATTTTCCAGAATTAAGCAAATGGCAAGTGGTGTTGGCGTTAAAATCAGTATACTAAATCAGAGACTATGAGAACAAAACGTTCTGTCAAGTTTTTATAAAAACGAATTAGCTGAAGGGTTAAAGAAGGCAAACCAGTCTCTGGGAATGTTTTAGCAGAGTATGGTAATCACATAGACTTGCATTGCATACTAAGATATATTCCATTAATGAGACAAGTTTCAGCCTGAAGAGGGAATTCTTGGTGTGACCACGAAAGAATTTCTTGATATTTTAGAATTTAAAAAAAAACCTTGTGACCACATTCGTCATGGAACTATAAGAGAAATCTCAAATTTTCAGCATATAGATACAAGACTGACTTGTGATCGAAGATCGACGGCGTTGGCTGGAACATGGTTTTCAATGACAGTCTGAAATGGTTGTAAGATGGGCTGTTGCACAGACCCCGCAGGGATGTAGAGGAGTGGGAAGTCAAGTCCTACGGACAGGACGTATAAAGAAGGCGGTAGGGTTCGGCAGGGATGATCTGTCAGAGACGGTAAGGTTCGACAACTCTGGTTCTCTCCGTCTCGCGACGTTGGAGTCGTTATTTATATTTAGTTTAGTTAGTACTTGAATTCGAGACGCAGTTTAGTGGTAGTGTATTACGCTGGCATTTGCAAGGTCCGTAGTTCAATTTCAGCGTGACCCCACCAGTTGATCAAAGTGTGGTTGAGTCAGCTGCGAGTCAAAAAGCAGCAATGGGCTATTAACTCATCCTTTTTCACCCACGCCCCATCCACCCAACGTGAACCAGGTATGTGTGTGTGTGTATATATATATATATATATATATATATATATATATATATATATATATATATATATATATATATATATGTGTGTGTGTGTGTGTGTGTGTGTGTGTGTGTGTGTGTGTGTGTGTGTGACATTTTCTATAGACACGAGTGTTTAACATGCAGGTGCTCTGTTCTTAATGATTCCTGTAAACTTCCGACTTCCCTCTCCGGTTACTGCCAGTCCTCATCCATTTTTTTTTTTACTTATTTTCCTTCAGACTTCAGATCTCTTCTAATTAAGGACACCAGTTGTCCGTTGCGCATAATTTAGAGAAAACTGTTATTTCATCTTGTCTGGAAATTCAAAAATGAAACAAAAAAGTTATTTGGAGTGGAACTGCACTTTTTCAGTAGGGAAACACCTTTAGTTTTTTTTAATAATGCGAACGTATTTGGACTACTAAACGCAAATCTTTGTTGTACATAACTTGAAATAAGTTACATTGTGTGATGCAATCAAAATTGTTTGACAAAAAAATTTAAAATATTTCTTCAAGTAAAAATATTAGATTAGTTAAAATGAAGATTAATGGCAAGAATTTTAAGGAAGTCTCTCTCCTTCTCTCTCTTTATAGAAACATTATTTTGGCAAAATTTGGGTTTTACTATACTGTGCCTCCCTTGCTTTGGAATTTACAGAACAACCACTTTTCAGCTCTGCTTTTATGTTCCTATTTTACTTTCTCCTTAACAAATGTATTCTCCTCCAAACCGGGTTAGTATACCTAATACACACAAAAACAATCCCAATATATACACGTAGGTGTATATATGTATATATATACATATATATATGTATGTATATATATATATATATATATATATATATATATATATATATATATATATATATATATATATATATATATATATATATATATATATATATATTTGTAAGCGTGCGCGTGTGTGTGTGTGTGTGTGTGTGTGTGTGTGTTTAACATTCAGCCATTTCCCTAACAAAGGTTGCTCCAAAAATACTACAAAACACAGCAATCTCTGCCACAGTCTTAACCAAACTGTTATATTGCTGTTAAACTCCCTCTACAAAAAGTACAACACGAGTAGCTTCATACATCTACTAGGAAAGCTCATCAGCAATGCGTCGAGCCAATCTACGAGTACTGAACCCCTCACCTCTATCTTGCTTGTGCTTCTGAGCTCCCTGGATATTAAGGCTCTCCCTTTCTTGTACTTCTTTCACGCCATCTATCTTGCATTTGCTAAGTCTTCCGCCTCTGCTCCTTCCTAACACTTTTGAATGACTTAATCTTCACCAACCTATCGTCATGTATTCTTTGCACATGAACAGACCATTTTAAAACAGTGACCCAGCCTCTCGCCTACGTTAGGCTTTTGGCCACTTCATCTCAGCCCCAAACAACAACAACCGCTGAGCTCTAAATGATTCAGTCGCTTCCACCTTCTAATGTCCGAGTTTACTTGAAATTTTTGTTGATCTTTCCAAGAGTATTAACGTATAAAACTGAATTTTTTCTCTCAACTAACACTTCTACCATTTGACAAATAAAGTTCTCCTTATTTATTAACACAGTTATATCCAATTTATGTCTTTTATATAAATAAAGTATGTATATATACATATATTGTGTTTGTATGCGTGTGTACATTCTTTGCGCGTGTGCTTGGTTTGATTCAAGATAACGGTCAGGCAAAACTCGTGGCAATAGATGAAAATGCATTCATGAATGACTATGAGAAAACAGAAGAGAATAATAACTAACTTACGATCAGCAAGTCTCTATGATTTGCTTGATGAAAGTATAAGTAAAGCCTTACCATTTGATAACATTGCATCATTTATCATTAGGAACTTCAGGCCACTCACATCATAATGTCTTCAAGAAGATATTATTCCATTATGACTTTGGAGGAAACGGGGTCAGTCAGTTAGCTCATGGAAAATGAAGTAAAAATGTCATCGCTGAATTCTTGTGCATAAAAAAGGCGTCAGTCAAATTATACCTTGTTCATGCTGAAAGTTACCTGAGGGAGAAATCATGATTTGCATTTTACTTTACAAAGAAATAACATAAAACTGAACTTTTTAGAGTTCCTGACATTCAGGAAGAAAATGAGTCAATTTATTGCATAAAGACTGAAAATATATTTGAGAAAAATAGAAAAGTTTTTAGAGCAATTTACCCTTGGTAAATTGTTCTAATAACTGCTGCTGAGATGAACATACTAACTTTATTCATACAAGAATTATGCATATGCGCACACATACAGACAGACAGACAGACAGACAGACAGACAGACAGGCAAACGGTTCACACGACCATCCCAACGCAGTGTTGGTTGCGGAAGCTAATGAGATGTTAACTGTATAACCTAAGCTACGAGAAGCATCACCGTATCTGTGACCGATTGTCAGGAACTGATTATATTGATATTCTTGGAAGTTCCTTCCAGTTGCAAGTGCTTCTATCAGTTTCTTTCACTACTCTCGAAATGTTTTTAGAACAATTTTGGATGTTTTGTGTTTCAGTGTTCTTATCAATCAATTATTTGAGTTTATATATATATATATATATATATATATATATATATATATATATATATATATATATATATATATATATATATATATGCGCTCGTACACGCACACACAGACTAATTTTCTTAACGTTAAATTTAGTATAATATAGAATGAGCGCAAGGAAACGGATCCAGTAGACCAGTGCTTGAAGGCAAGCGGCACGAGAGAAGACGACTTTTCGCATTTGCAGTTTGGAAAACTTTTAGCATCACTGAACCATATCCCATTATATTAGCTATGGCAAGAAATAGTATTCTGGGTCCATCTCTCTGTGATATGAACAGAGACAGCCATGATGACGATAATGAAGATGATAGCATCGCCGGGAAGCGAAGTTTAAAACAATTGGTGTTCCTGTACCCTCACATGCTGCGGACATTTACCTGTCTCGGCGCACGCGACTGGTGAAAATGGGGTGGATTCTGTAACTTTTGGTAACGGTTTGGTGATATGCAATTTATTTTTGCGCGATTGAATATGTAAATTAAAGTTTTTAAGGAACGTAGATTTTGGAGAGCTCGTGAATGAGTTTTTGAAAAGTTAGAGAACGAAACACGATCATTTTCTCGTGGCTCTGCCCGTCTTCGTACGCGGTGTTAGCAGCTCGTGGCAAAGCGCGAGCTGGATTGAGGCAAAGTTTGGGGTGAATGTTTGGATAAGAGACGCACATCGCCTTGGAGGTCCGGCAGAGGTTTACTTTGCTGTTATTTTGCGGAGTCTTTGTTTATACTTGCTTGAATTGTAGACTTATGTAAAAGAGAAATGTGGAATTAATGATAGAAATAAATGCTTGGTATGAAATGAGGTTTAAATTCCCCCATGGAGGTATGTGGCACTTTCAGTTCGGCCGTCTTGCATCGTTGCTTGGCGGTGGCGCCACCACTTGCCAATATCCCCCGACCCCCTCCCCCTCTCTCCCTCCGAGCTCCAGCTTTCCCTCACTCAATATCTCCCTCTCTCCTCCCGAGGCAGAGAGAAAGAGAGAAAAATACATCACAACACTGCTTATTTGTGACTAATGTATGACAATGGAGGACGAGTTTCCCCCAGCGAGAGAAGGTGAGAGAGATGTGGGAGGTTCGGTCCACAGGGCCAGAGGCAGACCCTGGGAGCGGTTTCGAAGGGGAGGCAAATAGCTTCCTGGCCCCATCATAAGGAATATAAAAAGACTAATTGCTCGGACCTAAGGCCAAAATAATGCCGAGGAGCGACCATATAATCGAGGGAAATTTGAGGCAACATGACATGTTTTGTTTTAATAACGTTTCCATGCGGTTGCACACACGATGTACTGTACTACCCGTTTCATTTATTCTTATTATATTTCGTAACATTGTCTTTGGTCTGGGGCGTGCAGTGTGAACAGAGATGACTTTTCATTGAAAAATGATGCTTGGAGCTAAATGATTATCTCTAAGATAAATAATACTACTGTATTTCAGAGTGCCATGTTTACCCGAATGAATTTAGTGGGCTTCACAGCGCCTGTTATCCCACTACCGTTCCTCTCTTTCTTATTCTTATGCTTTTTTTAACCTCAAAAAGTGTTGCACTTTCACCGTGATGTTTGAGCAACTCGTGCAAGCACGCGCGCTAGTGCACATTCACGGACGAATCAAGCAGTTTCTTCATCTGGCGGTTACAGCACCGTCTTGCTATAAGGAACGGTGGCCTGGCTAATGGCACACCTGAACAGGTGTTACAACACTCAGGTATCTGTGCCTTTCACAGACGAGGAGTGATAACGCTGTTAATTGTCCTCAACATTGCAGCACAAGTCTCTCATTGTTTCTCGATGTCAGTTAAACTTTATCATTATTGTTACTGTAATAATAATAATAATAATAATAATAATAATAATAATAATAATAATAATAATAATAAGAAGAATAAGAATAAGAAGAAGAAGAAGAAGAAGAAGAAGAAGAAGAAGAGAAATAACATGGCATGAGGTTTACTTTGTAATACTACTTACTTTCTTTGTTGTTTTTTGTAACTGCAGGACGATTTTATTTTTCTTTTTGACATTATCATTGTCTTATCATTATTATGATTATATTACTGCTGTAGTTATTGTGACTGATGTTCCCACAATACTCACAACAGCTGATAGTTATGAACTCAAAAAGCTTTGCCTTTAAGTGGACGTAGGTCTCGGCGGAGAGCCAGGTTCTTCAGGACACGATCTAGTTGTAGTTCAAACCGTGGATTTATTTCCGACATAGTAACTCCTTCTTGTTATAGATTCCTAAATCAATTAAAAGTTTACTCTTCCTAAAAATGCACTCATAAAAATAGTCAAAGCACAACCACGTGTGTCACAGAAATAAATTTCTGACTCACACTCGGGATCGAACCAAGGACTTGCAAATGAAGGGCAGTTGGTAGCACCGCAACCATTCATTTGAGAGTCTTGGGTTTGATCCCGATGATAATCAGAAATTTAATGCACACACACAGATATATACGTATATGTGTGTATGTGTGTGTTTGCGTGTGTTTGTGCGTGCGTGTCTTTGAATGGCAGGTGCCTTTCCCAGTAAAATAACAAGATTGCTGTACCTTCCTCGTCCAACCTTCAATTGCTGAGTCAGCGATGAACCCTCTATGCAGAGTACTTCCACAGAATCAATCTATAATTAACTACAAGTGCGGTGGTTGCGAATGTTACTATTGCTGCCCTAACAGTGGCTTCGTATATTCATGAACAATGTTCCAAGGCAGAATAACGTCCAAGAAGGTAAACAATTCCTCTCTTGGAGGAATTGAGGCCAGTAGCAGACGTTTCTGCAGGATGCGGGCAAATAGCAGAATTCACACAGTTCTGTGTTGAGCGAAATTCACAAAAAGTCATAAAAACATCAGCGATTTTACCAGAAAGGGGTGACGCCAGGGAAAAATACGAGAGCTGCCACTGCCCCATGCTTCCTGTAACAAGGATAAGCTCCCCGTCCAGAAAT
This sequence comes from Macrobrachium rosenbergii, assembly GCF_040412425.1. Lineage (NCBI taxonomy): Eukaryota > Metazoa > Arthropoda > Malacostraca > Decapoda > Palaemonidae > Macrobrachium > Macrobrachium rosenbergii. Next base: position 6,109,129 of record NC_089748.1, read on the forward strand.
CTTCCTCGCCGTCAGCCGCTTCATATACCTTCACAGAAGGCTCTCTACATGGCTGCAAAAAGTTCTTCCTTAATACATATTATGTCAGTCACTTCAGTATTACAGCACTTTTGCGTATTGTGGATATTCCTTTCCCACACTTTTCTCATTTTGTTTAGCGAGCGCTGCTTCGGTCATTCTCTCTTCCCTCATTATCAAGAACATTGTTATATACAGTAGATCCTGGCGCTTTACAGTTTCGCTAACTGGGCATGGTAAATAGCGAAAGAATTGGCGAATCAACAACAAAATGTGTATCGAATATAGACCACAGCAGCAAATAAATAAAAAGCCCATTGTGTACTGCAAAAAATAATGGATTTTGGTGTTTGCTCAGCCAAGAGAGCTCTACAGTAACAGTAATCTTCCAAAGAGTAGTAGAGAAGTTAGATGGCACAAAGATTAAATTAATCTTTATAATAAGTAGGCATTTATTAGATGAAATAAAAGTGTTAAATGTAAAAAAAAAAAAATTGCACCTGGGTGTAGCCTTGCCATATGAATTTTAAATACAAGCCTGAAGTAGTGGTATTAATCAATTTCGTCCTCAAGTAATCTCCAGAAAGAAAGCCTGCACTGCCCTAATGCAAAGGCATTAACCGAACACGTTAATTAAAACTGGACATTTCGAGAGTTTAGTCATCTGAACGTTGCTTTTAAAGGACAATTACAATAATTACAACTTTTCCGTAGATTTGACTCTAACATCTGGGCTTCAATGCTACATATCTTAACTAAATCCATAGACTGACAGCTATTGGTTTTCAACAGTCATTAATGGATTTATACTTCTACTGTGTTGCTTTAACTGTCAATTATAAAAGGTAATGGACAGTTTCTCCTCTATTTTTACCGCCGTAAACAAAGGTGCTAATCTATGGCGGCAAGCTGACGAAAATGGGGACTTTGTTTTGTTACTGCTGCTGGCTGCTGTTGGTCACTTCTTGGGGCAAGATGCCAAAAGATGTTAGAAATGTGCTTGTGTGACACTGCCCATATACAGACTTTGGCTCAGTCGAGGTTTGAAATCAATAGTTGTGATCATAAATCAACGTAAGTCGGCTGCATGGGGCATCATGCATAATCCAAACTCACAAATATATCCACGGAATACTCCTTTCAACTAGACAAGCTTAATTTAAGGGATACGGGATTGAGAGTCCAGTTCAGATTATGGTGGTGTTTTTGTGTATTGTCACGAAAGTTGAAATAGTTGGATCGCACTTTGAGAAAGGTTCGTTTCCGTATAAAAGGAAATTCCTTTATGGATACCACGAGGAAAAAAAGTTTGCATGGATATAATGCACCTGGAGTCGTTAATGCGAGCATGCTTGTTATTTCCTGGTGTGTATTTGTATGTTTGTGTGTGTGTGTGTGTGTGTGTGTGATAGGCTTAACGGTGGAGGCGCAGTTGCTAAAGGAGTGGTCATCTTTCAGTCTGAATTTTTGGGTGATTTTGAGTCTTGCCTCTTATTTGGTAAAGGATGTCACTATAAGCACACAGAACTCTTTCTGTAATTTGTTTATCTATATTCTTAATTATTCATTTCTATTTTATATATTTTGTGTTCTACATGAGAACTGTTACCACCACATAACAATTACACAGTTGGAAGAGATTTCAGCACTAAATCTCTCTCTCTCTCTCTCTCTCTCTCTCTCTCTCTCTCTCTCTCTCTCTCTCTCTCCATGCATCCTAGTAACCACAATGAAGTTGGAATTGATAATTGAAATATGTATTTTCATAGGACTGTGAAAATAATTCCGAAGAGGGGTATTTGCTGAAGAGTTAATGATGATCTAAAAAGATTAATTTCTTTTATATCATATGAATGAATTTGTTTAATATGTCACGCATTAAAAGACTGCATTTCAACCTCCTACACTAGCATGTTTTCTACTCCTGCCTTTAAAGCTGGAGACAATATAATGAACCAATATCGGCGGTGCTCCAGTCCTCATGATGTCAAAGATGAAGCAACGCAATCAAATATTCTGTAGCTTACTTTATCTTTTGTTTCCTTTAAAAGCATTTCATGTTAAACATGTCACTTTAATTACAGTAGGAAAATATTCAAGAACATATACCTAGCAAAGAATACCTGACGAATCAATAGTTGTAGACCTAGCGCTTGCTTGGCCAAGATTCTTTTCTTTGTTGCTGCCATTCTTAAAGTTTATTTTTTCCTTGGCATGATGATTCGACAGCTTTTACCATAGATAAATTATGTTTGTATATTCGAAATTAAGGCTAAGAATAAGGATAGCATCTTAACAAACGAGTAGTTTGAGGGTATAGGTCTAGCTACCAAACTTCAGTTGCGTGCTATTGCCAATCTATGACCCATAATGTCTGATGAAAACAAATTAAACCAGGATTTGTTACATATATAAAAATCTAACTATTTTTTGCTTTGAATTGAATACTAGAAGTTGTTTTTTACAGTTTGTTTACGTATTCCTGAAATAGTTTCATCTTGCCTAGTGTGACGTTTCCGAATAACGTTGAGAAACCACGTTTGATGAAATGAATTTTGTTAAACAACTACAAAGCTGCCTATAAGTGTCTAAAACTGAAAAACTGGTGGCATAGACGTTATCTTACAGGCCTACCTACTTCAAAGAATTCTTAATGACTGGCAAAATAAAGTAAATGTCCTTATGCACAACAGTAACATTAACTAAAAGACAAGATTTGTCGACACCACCAGTAACATATAGGTCTACTTATGACTTAGCATTTTGTATAACAAGCAAGAACTTTTTTATGTTATATTAAGTGTTATATACATAAGGTTATTGATGTTCTGATTTCAAAACTGAAATCGCCACTGCACTAAGGTATCACAATGATGTGCTGAAAATACAGGACGTGAACAAAGAAAGTGTCTACTGCCAACAAGAAATTTCTCTGACGAACACAAAATTTGCTTACCCGTGAAATCTTATTCTATTTTCTCTTGAAGAATCCCAGAGCACATTTCTGTAATAATAAACTGCACAACGTATCACTATAATGATAATGAAAAAAAAACGGAGTACACACTAAGCACCTATTCAATTTCCACAGTTCCCGAGTGTTTGAAGATCGCCTCAAGAGGCGCCGCTCTGGTGGCTGCACACCACAATACATAGCCCTAGTATACCGAGATATTCAGCTGGATATTCATTTTCTAGATGTTTGTAAAATATTTTCGAAATTCATTGATGCATGAAAAACGTACGTGCATATATACAAACACGTGCGTTTGTGTTAGAGTATGTAGCCTATGTGCTATCCTTATTTGTTGAGCTTTGGCATCTTGTGATAACATTTCCAGTTATTATTGACCCTCTATGACTTCTATGTCATAAACACTGTATTTTACCTTTTTTTCTTTCCAAATCAATGTTAGATCTGTGCATTATTTTTTCGGAATCTTAAGGAAGAAAAGTTTGCGCGGAAATATTTGAGTTAAATTTCAATTTATTAATTAGTTTCGATCGTTTTAATATTTTTCAAGATTGTCTTACGTTCTTTCTGTGCTTCATACATTGTGATTTATATGCTATTATTAATATTTTTTTACGAAAGGAACCAGTTGATTATTCCAGGTGTCTTATTTTATTGATCGTTTTTTATCGCTATTTCTCCTGAGCAGAAAGAGTATGAATAATGTGAAAAATATTTGTCATTGAATGGTCATATTTATTGCTCGTCTGTCGTTATTTGATGAATATTCAAATCAACTGACAGTCTTGTTTAGGTGTTGGAGTCATTTGCAGCATTTTTATATGGCACTTCATTTCATCGTTATGTTTTTATGGTCCAACAGGTTCTTATCAGAGTGTTTCTTTTTACCCATGTTCTCCAGGAAACAGATTTTAAGACTTGGTTGAGAATAATAGAACTAGTGCATAATGAATTTTGTGGCACTAGTCGAGGATTCTGGAGAGGGATTAAGGGCAGCCGAGAGGACAGGAATTCCTTAAACAAACTCTGAAATTTCTCTCTCTCTCTCTCTCTCTCTCTCTCTCTCTCTCTCTCTCTCTCTCACACACACACACACACACACACACACACACACACACACACACACACCCTTTATTGATGTGCGAATTCGTTTCATCATTTTTTCTCAAACTAAGCATTCCAAGACCCACAACATACGCCTCTTGTGTTTTGTGTTTTTCAAGATATTGGCTTTACCCGAAAAACTGTTGCTTTCACGTTTTACCATTTTTCTAATAATAATTAGACTGAATTGTTGAAAATTACCTACTCAACGATAGTGGCGTTTAATCTTTTGCTTGTTGCATTAATCGTCTTTTGCTTAAGAAAAATACACTAGATTGATTTGCCCTGAATAGCTTGCTTGGATGAATGCCAGTGTGAAGGGGGTTAAATGGTGCTACTCAGGCTTGTTATCTATGCGTCACCTACTCCGAGGTGCTAGTACTAGACATGGCAGAAGCTCCTTGGGACGCCGTTTAGTACTAGCCCTTCGGAGATCAAATTATTATATACACCCATTTCTATATTGTGTGGTCGGTAAATTATATTAATAAAACGATATCTTCGTGCGGCCGTCTACTTTACATGTACCATACGGTGTTTAGCACTAGCACCTCGGAGTAGGTGACACTTAGGTAACAAGCCAAATTACCACCAAAAGTGTTTCGTAATGAATTTTAAAAAAGTCGACCCGACTTAAAGTGGCATGCTTTACGTATTATGAGAACAGTACAACAAAGGAGAACATACTTCGGCAAATAGGCCAGAAGAGCTGGTTGTTTATACAGCAGTAAATTCTGGCAGCAAATTAATGAGAAATATGTGGTAGCCGATACAAGTTGAGCTGCCGTCTTTGGTGCCTTCTAATCGCAGATTATCGAGGTAGAAAAGGTAAGGACGGCATGAGTAAAAGCGCGCGTGCTATGCTTTTTGACAGCCAGAGAATAAGCAAACAATTGTAGATCAAGCTGTAAGTTTTATAAGTGCTTTGCTTGATATATTATGACAGTAGGTCAATACATTATGACAGTAGGTCAATAAAGAGGTACTGCAAGCCATCTAATCTTTGGCTACCGTTTTTCATGAAATATGTCAGCAGATAAGTAAGGAAGAAACTGTTCTTAATGCTGGTTAGACTTCTTTGCTTGACTGACCGTGAAGACAGGTAGATAGAAAAAGATAATTGTCACACTTTAGAGATCGAAGTCCCGTGCAGGTTAATTATAACCACTGTGTATTCGCAGGGATTAATGAAGTAGGTGGACTTAGATTTCAAGCTTATAGATGTTGGAAAGATTACATTAAGGATTACTGAAAGTTAACTCCAGTAATGGCAGAAAAACGATACAAATATTAATGCAAATAGGTATTTTTTCATATACCTGACGTCATAAGTTTGGCCATGGTACAAGTCTTTCCACGGAAAGGATGGTCTTGTTAGGGCTTCGGAAGCAAAAAAGAGTTTGGTGCATGCGTTAATGATGGTTTCTAAATTTGATGCTTAGAAGTAAAGATCACTTAGGATTGGAAAGGATAGTTTTTCACAGACCTTCATGCTGTTGACGAAATACAACTATAAACCTAATTCAAATGGAATTCAGGTTGAATATCAGCTGTAAGCAAAAGAACTATACAGGATTAGACGAAACAGAAAAAAAGTAGACCAGCTGGGAGTAAAAGAAAAAAAAAAAGTGCTGTGAAGTACAGTTTATTCCTGATCGCCGACTTTGTCTAAAGAATTGCTGTGATTTAATGAAACTGAATATTCTGGTTATGAGGACAATCTTTTGTTACAACGAAATTAAGTGACAGATAAGCAGCTATTTAACTACTGGCTCTACCATAGACTTGTTAAGGTCACATTATTACTTAAGCCTCTATATCTCATGAGTAGCTAATCGCCAATGACTAAAGTACGTCAAATCCTGTAGGAAGCGGAAATATCTGTAATCACCTTGCTGTAGGAATGATTGCAGAAATCTTATTTGCATTTCACTGCGAGAGATCTATAATACTATTACAACTGTTCCGCTGCGGCTGCGAATATCCCTCTTTGTTTACGTTAAAATGATGGTAGGCTATTGCGAAGATGGCCCAGTCCATGAGAAATGCAAACTTTTGCTCCAGTTAAAAGCTGCGTCTTGTTTTAATCCATGTATCTATATGATATATAGAGTTTTCTGAAGTGATAAAGTATTGCACTTCTTTGTTGATCATATAAATCTCTTCAAAGACGTCCAGTGCAACAAAAAGGAATCTGGAATCTGATTGTAAGTTTGTGGATCCGACAATATCTTCGTTTGTTCATCAATACTGGGATCATTTGTTTTGAATTTATCTATAGATGCACATGCTGATGTTTACGTATGTACGTATTTACATTTACAAACTAGTTATTGAGACTCGTAAGATGTAAAGTTTTATTTTTATCATTGCTGTACTTCGACAAATAAGAGTCCCTTGGGCCACAATGCTCACCCGAGCCACTTGGCTGCACTTCTATCTAATTAAGATTTTTATTGCATAGTCCCTTGTAACACTTTCGAGCGCTTTCGTGTCCCAGCCTGGACCCTAGGGCCACTGTTTGAATAAAAGTGAATCAACACTGAGCGAGGACGATTGCAAATCAGTTTGATAGACTGTAGCCCTGTCGGTCGTGAGAATCGGATTTTCCAATAATTTTTTGCTTACGCATTCCTTTGTTATGCTTGGGACCCCAGTTGTGGCCCAGTGGTTACAGAGAGAGAGAGAGAGAGAGAGAGAGAGAGAGACATGTCAGGACCTCCACTATATTTCTATCATTTATCAGACATCTCTCCTTTGCGACGGTGCATCTCCTCCCCACTCTCCTTTTCAAACACACTTGAATCCCCTTTACTCAAGAATGCTTAAAGCCAAGTTTGGTCCAAATAGATCCAGTGATTCCGGAGGATAGGTCGAAAATGTCAAAGGTTTCTGTCATACACACACATAAATACATTCATAAGTTATTGTAATAACCAATATGTTCTCTTAACCTTCTCGTGGTCAGGTCGGTAACGCGACCTCGTTCAGATACCCCTTATGCGGGTTCGAATCCTGTTACAGACGTAAGAATCTCTTCATAATCTTGCATTTCTATCTCAGGCTTTGTTGTGACAAGAGTATCCAAAAATGTGAAGAATTCGAGAAGTTAAGAGGGCATAATGGTTATTACAATAAAATGTGTATCTGGTAAAAAAGGGACCAGTAGATTCTATATACTTGCATGAATACATACATACACACATACATATACACAGACAGCCGACGAACAAAATTCCATAAAAAAAGCTCACCTGCTTTCAGCTTCGGCGACCTACAAAGGATATTGAGAGGAGAAAGATAACGCACTAAATTGTTTCGTATACCAAGGTGTGGTGGATGCGTGTGACACAATATGTAAGATATTTTGCATATGTCCATCTTTTCTCTTTGGGAAGATGGCTTCAGAAACACTGACCTTTTGTTTCTAAACCGTTGAGCTGAATCTCCAGTACCTAGTGCCATGCTCATGACATTGTCTGAAAATTTATTCTCTCTCTCTCTCTCTCTCTCTCTCTCTCTCTCTCTCTCTTCTCTCTCTCTCTCTCTCTCTCTCTCTCTCTCTCTCTCTCTCTCTCTCTCTCTCTCTCTCTTTGTAGGTAGTGTCACGTTGTGATACATGTCAGTGAAGCGTGCCCTTGCATATCAAAATGGATTTTTACCCACTATGAATTATAATTATATATAATCATGTTAAACTCTCTCTCTCTCTCTCTCTCTCTCTCTCTCTCTCTCTCTCTCTCTCTCTCCTAGTGTCCCTTTACTGGGTGTATTTTATCCAACAATAGTTGGTTATTGCTTTGCCGAGTCTATATACATAGCCCAGTGATGTTATTAGTAGCTATTGATCAAACTTTTTATTTTTCAAGTTGCCATTTTTAAAGAAGCCTTTACCGAAATAATGTGATATTTTCGAAGATGATGCATCGAAATGGCCGACGCAAAAGGAGCACGACTTGGGAACGAAAGCCCCAGTGCGGTACTCTCTCCTCTGTGAAGCTATCGTCCCCAGAAAAAAAAGTAAAATATGCGCCGAGCTTTCTGTACAGCGTATAACGCTTTATTAAACTGTCAGCCACGGCCCGTAAAACTCTCAGCCTGCCGTGGTGGCCTGTTGTTGCGGAGCCAGACGCACGACCATGGCTAACTTTAAGCATAAATAAAATAGAAAAACTACTGAGGCTAAAGGGCTGCAATTTGCTAAGTTCGAAGATTGGAGGGTGGATGATCAACATATCAATTTGCAGCCCTCTATCCTTCAGTAGTTTCTAAGATCTGAGGGCGGACAGAAAAATTAAAAATAGATTATTAAAAATAGATTATTACTGTCCTTCAAAAATCACTAAATGGATTACTTGGAATGATTTCTTTTACCGCGTCATTCCTAGAATCTGGATCAGGAGTATACAGTCTTCCACAAGTTTCGTTACAGCTAACACTTATATAAGGTCAAAGGGTTAAAAAGGGATTCTAAGTGCCAATACCTTTGCAGATTTATCTTTAGACTAGATTACCGTACATTCTATAACTATGGAGTTACAACAACAGTAGTTTTACTATTATTTAAAGTAAATATAATAATGTTATTGGACTTGCCTTTTCTAGTCGTTACCAAAGTATTTACAGAACTCTCTCTCTCTCTCTCTCTCTCTCTCTCTCTCTCTCTCTCTCTCTCTCTCTCTCTCAGATCGTAGTTTTTCCAAATAACCTAATCCGTAATCCGTTCTAGACGCCAAGTGTTGTTATAGAACGCTATTTTTCATTCCTAGTTTTTATCATAACCGCAAACCACGGAAGTCGAAATTCAAGGTCATGAGAATTACTGACTGCCGAATTGTATACCCCTCCCTAACCCACTACCCTCCCCGCCATCGCCGGAAATGTTAACTGGGCATGGCCTTTGCTCACTCTTATGGCTGGTGGTGAGGGCTCCTTTTGCCTTACCTTTCCTAAGAGGGAGGTAGGAAGGTAAGTTTATGGAATGGGATAGAACAGAGAGAGACACACCGGACAAAGACAGAGGCAGGCAGAAAACGACAAAACTTGCTGAGGATTTTATAAACGTTTATGCCATCTGTTGTTACATTCAGTCGAGCCATAATGGTCCTGTGAAGTTGATGGAACGTTGCCAGTTTTTATGAAATTCCCCTTACAAATATAATGAGAGTACGTTATTACGACTTTTTTCCAAAATGACATGCAATTTTCTCGTTAACTTTATTGCAGGGCATCTGGTAGTAGATCCTCATTCTAGGAGAGCTGTTAATCAGCTCAGTGGTCTGGTTAAACTAAGATATACTTAACTTCAGAAAAAAATAAGGGTTTTCCGTTCCAGAAAGTTTGGCTTCAGATAACAACAGGATTACTATCAGCTTTTCTATACTGCAGCCTATGCCTCAAGTATGGAAATGGAATTCTCGTGAAAGAAAAACTACCATTATCCTCCACTAACGTCAAAGACAATTCGTCTCCCAGTACATCAAAAAAGATGTCTCCCACCCCAGTCCCCTTCACGTATACCGTGTTATTCATCCCTACTGTCACGTACTCCTTCGCTTTTTGGGCAAATGAATCATCAACTGAAGAAAATAAAACCACCCAATGCATCGCTTCCTTGTTTTCTCTCAGTCTTTCTTCCAAACATCGAACACGAGATATATATATATATATATATATATATATATATATATATATATATATATATATATATATATATATATATATATATATATATATATATATATAGTATATACCCTCTTCTTCCAGTCTCTCTGCGTGACTAGATCACCTCAGTACCAAGGTCTAGAGAATACGAGGTTTGCAGTCTCACTTGTGTTCGACTTTTTGCCACATCTCATCTCTTCATTTCTCTTTTCTTTTGCACCTATCAGCGGCTTCTCTTTAATTCCTTGGTTATGCATACAATCAACAGCAAAACTTTGATAGGTAAACAATACGTAATACACAAAAGTACTCGGTACCCAGTACCCAGTGGTTTTTCTACTTACATATGTATACATATATATATATATATATATATATATATATATATATATATATATATATATATATATATATATATATACACACACACACAAGGCGCGATACAAATGGAACAGAATGAACATCGTTAGGGCCCGGGAGGTTTTGTGTGTATGCGTTCATGCGATGATTGTGATGTGAGGCCATATTGCTTTAATTGACTCCTGTAATTTTCAGAGGGCTATTCATTCTGAAGTCTTTGGTATTTCTATAAATATTTATCTATCCATCTATCTATCTACCTCATGTTCTGATCAACTGATTTTTATAGAGCATCCAGTGAACATGTATTGCATTGCAAAATATATATTTGATAAAATTATTGCAAATTCTTTCTGTCAGAATATTCAGCAAATCTTTTTGGAAGAAGATTTAATTTACTCGTATTTTGACTGAATATTCGTTGACCTGTTTTGATTTTTTCATGAACTAAGTGGTTCTATCTTTATAGGCTTATTGGAAGCCTATTTTAGATAGAAGACTAGATATTCTGACCGATACTTCCATAAAAATCTTTTTACTTTTCTTGTCTTTTACCGATAGTTAAAAATTACTTTGATAAAAGATCCTAGAAATTAGTCAGTAATTTAAAAAAAAGTACTTTGGAAGCCCTCATAGATACGGCAATGAATTTAGAAGCCTTGTTTGATTTCATAAAATGTACTAAAACTTTAATCATAAAACACCTTTAACTGGGATGCACTTCAATAAAAAAAAATGACAATCTAGTTTGTTCAAAGTGAAAGATTCCATAAACTCGATGTCATAATAAAATGTTTCATTCAACTGCTGCTAGGCGATAAAACCATTCTAAATGTTAGGTTTCATTTGACTTTGCTGAAAACTGCTGTCAGTTATAGTCTTGTTACTTTGATAAAGGAGCACTTATACTATACCGTGATTGGATAAAAGACTCCATCCAGGTTTTACTTTAATTAACCGATATCCTGAGAGCAATTCCGCTACGATATTTTGTACTTGGCTCAAAGATTTCATACATTTATGGTCTGAAAACTTTTGAATGAACTTGCTTATTTGAAAATAGATTTTATTAACTGTTTGGCAAATTAATAAGTGATTCCATAAACTTGTTAACAGATGGATGAGTTTCTATGTGGATACTCGTAAACTGGAAATTATTCGGCAGACTGGCTTTACTGAAAGTCTTCGAAAAATACGGTAAACCTTTCGTGGATTTTACAAACAGGTCTTGAAATAGAACATAGTCTGCTAATCCTTCCTCAATGGACTGAACAGGGGCAAAGTCGAAAATTCCGGAAAAAACATATAGAAGGAAATATTAAGGGAAATGGTCCTTCATACTCTAAATCTGAAAGGTCTTTCCCAAAAGGTCTGGTCAACAGTTCTTTACTGGTAGAGCACGCCGTAAGGAAGCCTTCAAGGACAACTTGCTCGTAAGTTCCAAGTTGCTTGTTTCTTAAACATAACCTTAGGCAGGGGTCTCCACGAACAGCTCCATAGAAAGGTTTGACTACTGGTCGTTTTATAAAGATTCCAAAAGAGGCTTGTCTTTGATAGAGCCTAGGATCTGCATATTTGACTGATTCAGTTAATTAGGAGCTGGATCGTTAACAGTTTGTTGTTATAAGCGCTTGATAATGAAGACTTGTCATATAGCACCATGTATCTGGAATCGTTGTATGTTAGCCTAACCTTCTTTTCCTGGATAATTGCTTTGCAGAAGAGACGTTGCACTGGTTGTTGTCATGCTGCTGAGACACGAATAACACAGCAATAACTTAAACTGAAAAACAACAAAAAGAAGGAAGATCTCGCAGGATTCAGTTAAGTACGGTGTGGCAATTTAATCTATTCAGTAGTTGGGAACTTGTTAAGCAGCAAGAAAGGTGCTTACCTTAATAGTTTTATGTGATTTTACTTTCAGCATTTCCCTGCGTTCATCCTTGGATATGAATGTGATGAGCAATACGCACAGTCGCCTGCGTTCGAGGAAAATGTCATCCCCTCCTCCTACCCAGCTCGTATGTGTTCGAAGGTGTTACGTGAAATCGAATTTGCACGGTTTTCAATAATCAATACCTAACGAAGCAGCCATCCCGTTGCAATTGCCTTCAGTCTCCAAAAATTCATCTAAAATTCACGTGGAAGATTAAATTTTTGGTGCAAATTGTTCGAATTTCATATCCAAATGTATGAACAAAAGATATTCTCGGAAACGGAATCGTGTGCGACATCTGTGCAGTTACTTAAAAATTCTTCATGGGCAACTTTACAAAAATAAGTAAGGATTGAGGGACGGCGGCCGAATGGCTGGTATTTGACTGTGTTCGAAAATCGAAAATCAAAGCGCTTAAAGTTTAGGCAACAGACAGATAACGTTTATTTTTCGGCGACAGCCACAACACATACTTACACACACACACACACACACACACACACACACAGAGAGAGAGAGAGAGAGAGAGAGAGAGAGAGAGAGAGAGAGAGAGAGAGAGATATGAAAATCAGCGCACGACGTGTATAAGAAGTACTGTGCCTGCAGGACAGATAATTTCTATTCAGAATATTTGAACTTTGGCATACCTTTAAAGCACATACACACTTTATTGAGAGAGAGAGAGAGAGAGAGAGAGAGAGAGAGAGAGAGAGAGAGAGAGAGATCGGACGCTCCTTTCATTCTTAGCATCAGAAGCGATGTTATACCCTGGGTGTTGCTCAGGTCTGTCTGCTTTAGCCGAAATCTGCGCGCAGGAACAAATCCGTGACGTATCCTCGTGCGCGCCCTCTTAAGCTTACAATTTGGTGCACGCAGTGTTATGTACTCAGTCATGGGTATGCGCAAGGAGCGCATGCGTACAATCTGCCGTTTGTACGGATCCCAGAGATGGGCGGGTGGGTGCCTGGAGGTACCTTGCAGATACTGGGAGTGCATATAGGTAGGATTCCCAAGGGTAGGATGGGGCTGGGCGGGTAACTCATGAAACCGTGATGGGAGGTGGGTAAATGGTCTCCCCCACCATCCCCCAACCCCCAACCCTCGAAGCATACGGGTGGAGGGGCATGGAACCGGTAGTGACGCAGGTTGCGAGTTCCGGTCGTCACCGCGGCACATGATGGTTCTCCCCCATATCGCCAGCTTCCCCCTACCCCCATTCCTCCTTTGTACCCCCGGGCATTGTTACCGTCATGCCCACCTGAGTTTTGGCCTCTCCCACGTATTTCCTCCTCACCCGGGCCCCTCCCCCTCGCTTTTCATCCTTTGTGATAGTCTAACATTTCTGTTAACTCCCCCTCATGCACCTCCTCGGGGCTGTGTGGGTCGATTTAGAAATAGTGAACTATTTTATCTTTATCATTGTTTTGCACTGTGCTGAGGACATTAGTGCCTCTTCCATGGCAGCATTTTCCAAGGTCGAATGGTTTGCACGCACATCACTTGTCAGTGTAAAAAGCGCTAAGGCAGATTCCCAGTTTCTTTTATGAATTTTCTTATTGCTTACTGCCTGTTCTCAGACAACTGTTAAACTAGTTTCGAGTAAGAATAATAAACATACAGCAATAATAATCTAGTAGATTAGTGATATTATGCCAGGGTAATTCATTTTGCCTATTTTAGTTAACTTCTCTTCCAGCTAGAAATTAGGGTCATAAATTCAACATTGTAATTTAGCGTAATTGCTAACTTGCCAACTGGTAATAAGATTTTGCCTGGGACCTGACACAGCCAAGTTCCGATCGTCAAATATGCTAGTTTCTCGGAACTGAACTTCCCAGTATAAAGAAATAGTTTTTGCTTATTTTTCCAAGTGACTACAGATCTTCCTTGAAATTCGCCCTAAATTTTGAAGGTGGCAAATGAGAGTGAATTGCCTATTAGTTATCAATGCGGATTACTACTGGTACATAATTCTGAAGCAGCAGAGGGTAAGTTCCAGGGAAGGCCCGGAGATAATAGCCATGTATTTTGACAGACCTCTGAAGTCATTATTTGTTCCTGAAGAAGCTACTGGAGAGAGCTGAGTCATCAGAGGTGGGATAATGATAGCGCCATTGGAAAAGGCAGCGTGGATTCGCAACAGTGAAGAAATTGACGGGATTTCTGATTTTCTTGGTGTGTGACTAGTTTCACCACACCTTGCACATAGCTAAACCTGGTATGTTGGACATCTAACAATAACTGCTGTGCATTTTGTGATCAAAACACCCAGTCTTGTACCCTTCTAACGAAACGCAAACCAAAATCTGAGTACGGAGCCATCATGAATATATCGACAGGCCAATCATTTTCAAAATGATTACCATTGACAGCAGTTTTCGAATTCTGTTGCACAATGTATAAAAACTCCAGCTGGTTTACTGTAATGAAGTATCAAGGTATCGGATGCAACTAAGCTCGAAAGTGAAGATAAACTACCCTTACCCCAACCATTCACCTAATGTTGTTTCATTCCTGTGTGGTCTGTCCACCATCCGTTCAACTTCGTGAAAGTTATGTGAATCCCCATTAACCGCGGCTCGGTTCTCCTGTGCTGGCACTCCCCGTCAATGAAGCTGCAGCTATCTAAGTACATGTCAATGTATACAATACTAGCTAAATGTGGGGTCAACATGAGATTGGAATTGGTGAGAGAAATTGCACTAATATTATAAAGCAAAGAGGGTAGCTATATTGACTGTTGATACGGAACGCCATGTCACGTTTTATAGCGTTGATGCCGCTAGTGTGACTACTGTAGGTGTGCCTCAGCATTCACCCTGTTAAATTTTCCTTTCACATAATAGTTAATCCTCATTTTCTGTTAGTCATTCACGCATGGTTGTTGCCTTTCATTGGCTAATATAGACGGGGGTTACCAGCTCTATTTACCTTCAGTTTGGTCAGTGGGCGCTTGACCTGCACTGCCTGCAAATAATGACTGAAGGATTGGTAGTTAAAATTGTATAGTTTCTATCTCCGAGATAAAAGGAAGTTTGTGATCATCCAGATCAGACTAGTCGGTGCAATTTTAAAGATATTACAAGCTACACGCCAGTCATAGCGCCGCGACTGAAAATGTCAGCCAGCTTGAATTTTCAATGACTTGCTTTTATTATTATGCAAATGGCAATCCCCAAAAAGTGTGTGTGTTATATAAATTCAACTAATTATGTTCTTGATATCTGGCAGATACAAAAATCAACTGGTGAACAGTCGTCGCTGGCAGTGGTTCCCATGGGCAGCATAATGACACTCGATGACGGTGCCATAAACCCATTTCATTTTGCAATAGGGTACCTTTGGCTAGAAGTGCTTCATCACTAAGTGTAAAACATTCTTGTTTGTCAGCAGAGCTCCGTGTACGTGGAAGTGCCGTCAGTGCATCTCACGCGGTACACTGTAGGCATTACTTAAGGATCTTTGCAGCGTCCCTTCGGCCCCTAGCTGCAACACCTTTGATTCCTCTTACCGTATCTCCGTTCATATTGTCTTTCTTCCTTGTTACTTTCCACTCCCTCCTAACAATTGTTTCATAGTGCAACTGCGAGGTTTTCTTCCTGTTACACCTTTCGACCATTTTTACGTTCGATTTCATTCCCAGCGCTGAGCGACCTCATAGGTCCCAGTGCTTGGCCTTTGGCCTAAATCTTATATTCTAATTCTGATTTTGATTCAGCAGAGCTGCGCACTAATATGTAATTCCTAGTGGTCTTTTTTAGAAAGATCACCTCTTATAATTGTTTCTCTTTTGGATTCTAGGAAGTGTCCTTTGATGAAAGCGACTAGGATGTTAAAAGGCTTTCTTTCTGTGTGTCATTATTATATGCATGCAAATGGACATGCACAGGTATATACTGTTAAGCACACAATGTGCCTGCCTGGGTGTTTGGTTCTGTTTCACTGCGGCTCTGCCCTGTCTGACAATCGTTGTATTTCTTATTCATCCTTTGCAACGGATGACACTTGTCTTTTCCTTCAGTACCCTACCCTGCTACAGTGCTTAACACTGAAATTATGTATTTTTGCCCCTCTAGTCTCACGTTTCAGGTTTCCATATTACTTTTTAAGTTTTTGCAACATGACCATTTGCTGCAGTGTTTGACTTTTTACCGCTGCTATAACATGTTTTGTAATTGTTCGTGTTGCAAGTTCCCTTGTAATGTTGTCATCTTGCCTGTGTTTCCTTTAATCTTATAATTGGTTTGAGCCTTGTCTATGTCAGCCTTTATCTCGTTGACTTTTGACCATTTTGTTCATAAATAATTCTTTTCACCGTCCCTTTTTATTAATGATAAGTCAATCATGCTCTCTTATATTTTATGCATTGAATGAGTACTGCTTTATTAATTCTTATCCCACATAATTTTTCTCACTGGCATTGAGCAAGACAGTCTTTAACCAAGCGCTGTGTAGTGTCTGAGCTTCACCGACCTTTCCTCAAGTTATTTGTAATATTCAGTAGTATTTAAAATTCCTCTCCTTAATAGTTAAACCATGTCGATTATTCCTCAGCTACTGGTCAGTCTTGAATTTCTTTAATCTTCCCTAATATAAGAGTTAACGTCTGATTATAATTCATGCATAACATTTGGATCTTTGAGTTTAATTCTTCTTCCCTGAGGTTATACTCAGTATTCGAATTTCATTGATCTTCCCTTGAGTTCTATCTAAACTTTTAATCTTAATATCACACCATTACATTCTATTCTGTGTGTAAACTTTACTATTTTCCCTTATGTTCCACCCTGTATTTGACTTTTATCAATCTTTCCGTAAGTACCGTTCCTTTATGTTCCACTGAGCATCTGAACTGTATTCACTTTCCCACAGGTTGCACTCAGTATTTGAATGTTATTATCTTCCCTTATGTTCCACTCATATTTGAATGTCTCTTGTATTCACATAGATTTTACTTACTTTTTAACTTCATTCATCTTACTCTTAAGTTCTAGTCCTTTCTCTTTTTCATTCGTCTTTCCTCAAGTTCTACTTACAAGTAGAATTTAGCTAATCCACTGTCAGGTTCTAATCAGTTTCGTCATTATTTTCTTAATCTTTCCCGGGATCTACTTGGCATTTGAATTTTACTAATCTTCCCTTAGCGGAATTGAATTAATCTTCCCTTAGGCTCTACTCAGTGGAAATTCACCATTATTCCGTGAGCTTCTCATCGGATTTTGACTTTCATCACTATTATTTCATCCACCTTCCCTTAGGTTCTGCACAGTTTTTTAATCTCAAAGTGTTCCCTGAGGGTCGGTTCAGTGTCTAAATTTTATTATTCTCATTGCATTCCGTTCAGATTTTTTGTTTCATTTACCTTCACTTAGATTTCTATTCTGTATTTGGATTGCATTCATCGTCTCTTAGGTTGTATTTGGTTTCTAATTTTTTTTTTACCATGTTCTACTGGAGTTTGAATTCCATGATTATTTCTTTCGGTACTACTAAGTATTCAAATATTATCAGTTGTCCTCTAATTTCTACTCTTATGAATTCATTAATATTCCCTCAATCTCAACTCGGTATCTGAATTTTTTTTTTCAACTCCCTTTAGGTTCAACTGAGTATTTAAATTGAATAAATCTTATGGCAGGTTCTACTCTTGTCAGTTTCCCTTCCTCATAAGGAGCGTGTGAGTTTCATATACTCCCATGTTTCCAATAATCTGTTTATTTTCTTTTTTGAATTATTCTTTGCTAGGCATTTTCGATTGTTCTGCAGAACGTTTGTGTATTATAACATCCTGGCAAGAGGAGGAAAGACAGCAGTGCAATATCATGATGATGAGCTACCGTACAACTACAGACCTTTTAGTCTGCGAAGGATCTTTCATTACTAACGAATTTTTGTTTCATAACTATATTTTTTCCTCTTGACTTAATTTTAGATCTTCAGATGAATTTTATATACAGTTAATATACTCCGCTTTTGATATTATGGCTATCATTATTTTTTGGCTATTGTCAAAGTTATTCTTCATACAAAATAACCTTCATCATATTCTATAGTCTATACGATGAAGAATCTAGTTTTGATATTTTACTTTTCCCTTTTTTCTCTTCATCTTGAAAATGTCAGAGCTGAGATAGATGCTCGGTGTGAAATTAAATATAGTCTTATTCAGTTACATCATAAAGCCGATTATGCAGTCAATCTCTGTATCTAATTGTAGTCTGTGTCATAGTAACTTGAGCCACAATATAATATTATCAAGGTTTTATAACATGAAGGCCATTTAATGCCAAGCCATGTGTTTTTTTATATCCACTTTTCATCGGGTTTGACCATAAGTTGGGTCTAATAGTTGCGTTTACAAGGCTATTCTGTCCGATATATTGTAAGAAGATGACTTTATTTATCATATATCTTCCTTTTCCATACGTGAGGACCTTCCCCACGCCCCGAACCTCAAGAAGAAGCGTCTGTCATGCAGAATATTGATCCCCTGCATGCTGAGTTGGTGGGACCATTTCCTCAAGTTGCGTCCTCATTTTGATGTTATGGTTACTTTGGTTCTAAGGGCATGTTGTGAGCATTGTGATTTTTTATATTACGTTCTGAATAGTTTCTGTGAAGCTTGTTTTATCATTTATTTTGTTTTTTATGACAGAAACTTTTTGCTGCTTTAGTAATGCATATTTCACTTCTCTTTTTCTTTATAAGATCTGGGCTCTGCATTTTGTTAGGCACCTTTTCAGTAATAATAATAATTTTGATAATGATAATGATATTAAAAATAACTTGCATTCATTATTGTTCAAAATACAAACGTTTGTGGCATTAGCCGGAACATAGGGAAAGAGAGAAAAAGAAGTCAGTAGAACTATTTGTTACAGAAATTAATAATAGATTTCATTAATTGATTAATTGATTATTAATTACCGTTGCATTTCGAGAGTTAGCAATGAGTAACGATGTTGTTTTCCATAACGTAACGTCATCTTTGCATCCATACCTAACGGGAAGTGACCCCCATTACGTAGTCAGGGGGACGCCCGCCACCAGTGGCAGTACCGTTGCGCACACGCCCCCTCATCCCTCCGCGGGCTGTCAACCCGTAAATAAATAAATTAATAAATAAATAAATATAAATAAATAAAGTGTGTTTCAGTGTGCCAGTCATCAAAGCCACTTATACCTAAGACAATGGAAGCTTTGATGATACAGAGGCTATATTACAGTTCAAGGTTTGAGAATATTGGTTTCATTGAATAATAAAATCCCACAGTTATATAAATAAATTGCATCATGTGTAAAGGATAAAAGCACTTCCAAACATCTGAATGGTGTTCGAAAGTCTTTGTTTTTATCTTTTACATATAATACAGTTTATTTTTATAAAATGTGGATGTTCATTATTCAGTAGTTTAATCACGACATTGTGAATTTCTTGGCATTAGTGACATTTATATGGCATAAATTTCAGCAGCCACAATTAGAGGCTCAAATATTCAAATCAGTTAAGCAAAATATAAATGAGAGTAGGGACGTTGAATATTCTTGTACTACCAAATAAAGATTGGAATAGGATGGCTGTGTACAGGTTTATTTTCAAGAAGAAAACGAAGTAGTAAAATTAATTCCTTAGTTCCAGGAATCAATACAAATTTTAAGTAACAAGCTGGTCATCAGAACTGATTTATTAAGAACTGATTGAATTGCTTATAAAACAGGATTTTTTAATTAGTTTTGAAAAATTCAAGAAGTACGCAAGGTTGGGAACCTACAGTATCTTCCTTTATTTTGGGCTAGAGGTACATTTGTGTCTATAAAAATAAGACAGTTGTAGCTATAAATAACCTGTGTGCTCAGAAAAGAATTTTCATGGTTTTTTTTATCCTTATTTTTATTTTCTCGGTTCAGCAATTCTCTCTCTCTCTCTCTCTCTCTCTCTCTCTCTCGGGAGCTTCGATACATCAAACCCTCCATTACATTCATAGATATGAGGACATGACTGGAACGCTCCATAACAAACAGGTAACGGCCCGTGTCGATGCGGAGTACGCCATGGATCCACAAGAGCTCCCGCCAGCTCGAAAAGGTGAATGTTCTGCTCCAGCATAAGCGTAGGAGAGGAAAAGGAGGGGGAGGGAGCATGTGTTGTTCCTGGGATTTTGGGAGGGAGGGGTTGAGGGTGAAGGGATGACCACCACCTGTTCGCCGGAAGCAGTACCCAGCACCCGCCCATCTTTCCCTTTCTGTAGCTGCCATTGTGCCCTCCTTTAAACAATAGCAGAAAAAAGTAGGGAGGGTGATCTCTTCTTTTTGCGAGCTCTTACTCCTTCCCCCTCCTTCTCCTCCTCCTCCTCCTCCTCCTTCTATCCTCCTCCCTCCAACAATCCACCCTCATATCCACGTGTAAGCTCTGCATCCTGAAAGACAGATAGATGCCAGCCAAGACAGCCATCTTGAACCAGCATTTTTTGTAACGTACTCGCGCGAAGTTATTTCCTGGGTTTCTCGGGAATTTAGCAGTGTTACACTGCATGAATTTCACTGGAAGTCTTGTGTCACCCTATCATCAATTCACTTTTCTCTCTTATTTAAATATCAGTACAGACTTTTTCATTGCTTTGTGTATATGTATATTTATATATATATATATATATATATATATATATATATATATATATATATATATATATATATATATATATATATATATATATATATATATATATTTATACGGGTATATATATATATATATATATATATATATATATATATATATATATATATATTATATATATATGTATATATATATACATTATTACGTTTTAGGCACAGGAATGGGCAAATGTAATGGGAATTTACCTAGACCTTGCATAACCACTTACTGTGAAAAATCGTAATCAATACAAACACCTGGATAGGCTCTAACACCTATATAATTACTAGGAAAGGTAGCCTCTGAAAACTCTGATTAATTACAAAATTCTAGTTTATTGCACAGTTATAGCATGGCAAGTGAGAATAAAGCACTCGTACATCTCTTGACAAAGCAAATCTCTGATAAAAGTTAACAGCAAACATCACTTTGCTCGGCTTCCAGAATAACAAGATTAATTGTACATAATGAAAGCTCAGGAACACGATGGGGTCCTTAGGACTTCAGTTACAGGAACACCTAGCTTGCAATATGGCAAAGTTAACAAGACTGCCTCATGTTGGCAGATTTTCCACTAGGCAAGATGGTTGTGAAGGAGGCGAGGTTAACGAGACAACATGTATCATGGGTTTGTCTTGTATTGTGTATTATTGCAAAGATGGCTGGAGGCTCTAAAATGTCTTCCTTCAGATCACACATGGCAACTTGTGGCTCAGGCCGCTTGTGGCTGTTCCAGTTCACAGGCAAAGGGCCAGCACGTGGTACGGCTGGGAAGAGGAATCTGCAAGAGTTCCTCTTACTGAAACTGGGCAATGACTGAGATCATACTCAGGGCTGACTTGCTTTTATAACTGTTGATTTTGCCTGAGGACAGACATCACTTCTTCCCACATTTTCACATCAGCTGATGGTCTAAAAGAGCATTCTAGAAGCAATACCAGAGCTCGCAAATGTTGGAGGTAGGAGAGGCAAAGACTTAAAATCTGGGACATACACCACCGGGACTATCTAAATCCTACCTGGACCTATTTCTGACTGGCACACCTCAAAAGAGCCGTGTCTCTCTTGTATGGGTTGGTATGGGTTGGCCACCGCTCCAAAGCATAGGATCTTAATTCAAGTAAGCAAAGAGACGAGGGCGAAGTAAACCTGTGACAATATATATATATATATAAATATTTACGAAAGTCGTCTCTAGATCGCTTACTCTTAAGCCCTTATGAAGAAATACCAGGCAGGAGGAGAGAGAGGGATACCCACAGACCGAAGAGTCAAGGGAGAGTTTAGCCATTTATTAGTTGCACCCTCTTGAAGGGCTAGGTTTAATGTGTCCCGAAGGAATGCAGGTGGGGGGAGATAGCTGTTTTTCTGTCTTAATCCTAAGATTCAGTCTACCACCAACTGAGTTATTGACCCTTCTCTTGGCTGCCTCTTTGTTCCTATGCCAGCAGGTACAAGCAGACGTTGCACCCCAAAGGGATGCCCCCGTTAAAACAGAATCCTTAAAACACAGAGGTCACCACCCTCATGAGTTCAGTCCACTCAGACCATGAGTTCAGTCCAGTACAACGCCGACTAGCAGTCATTACTCCCGAGTGACCTTTGCTCAGACAACCCCAGAGTCGGGGTGACTTTGGAACTCACACTTTTTCACACTTTCTCACACTGGACAGAAGTGCCAATTCCCAGACGTTGCTGATGACTTGGATCACATCGACATAAGATTGTGTGTGCAAGCAAAACCCAGAAAGCAACTAAGGTAACATGCCCCAGAAGAGAAAATTGGTTGGCCAATTCTCTTTCCTTGACTCGTTATTCTCACTCTTGCACATTTCATTGGCTCAGTAACTCCTTGTCTTTTCAATCCATTACCCGCCATGTGTAAATTTCTTGACAGTTTATTACGTAATTCTCCCCCCTTACTAGCAAGTGAGTAGAGTAAAGGATCTCCCCAATTCCACATTTTTTCAGTCATAGAGAGCGTATCATCTCAGTGTTAGTCTGATCTGGAACCGCCTCATTCCAGGAGTGTTATTGATGCCGTTACCAGCCTAGCTGTGCCTCTGTGTTCTTGATTGCCTGAAGATTCCGCCCTACCGGACCTGATAGAGTTATTGACCAATTGGCTTACAGGTCCACTTCCATGTGGCCAGTATTCATTATATATATATATATATATATATATATATATATATATATATATATATATATATATATATATATATATATATATATATATATAAGTGTGTTCTCAAGGCAGAGGTTTCTCAAAACTCAACAATACAATGAGGGCAGGGGAAGCACACCAACAGGTCAAGAAAGGCATATTTATTCGGTTGCAACTTTTCGAAGAGAGCCAGCAGGCCTCATTTTCAAGCTACAAAGTAATAATGCCTAATTAGTACAATTAAATTAAGTGACACATTAAAATTTTAATATTTTTCACTTAATTTTATTGTACTAATTAGGTATTATTACTTTGTAGTTTAAAAATGAGAAACGTTGCAACTGAATATTTGTGACTTAATTTTATTGTACTGTTAGGTATTACTTTGTAGCTTCATAAGATTATATATATATATATATAATAAATATGATATATATATATATATACCTATATATATATATATATATATATACTGAATATATATATTTATCTAATATATATATATATATATATATATATATATATATATATATATATATATATATATATATATATATATATATATATATATATATATATATTTATATATATATATATATATATATGTGCATTAAAATTATTTTAACAACAAAATATAAAGAAAGTATGCTCCAAAATGGAAGAGCTTCCTTTCAGCATAATAACTACACCACTTCCTTGTTAATCATTCGGTGTGGTGGTAATATAAGTATAGCCAATATCAGCGGTACAAGTAAGGGCTGCAGACTACCTACTTCACAGTCACAACAAAAATGAGACACAAATACAAATACCAGGCACATGATAATTGTCTTATGCTAATGTTTATGCCTTCCATTTGGTAGATGAACTATTGCCACATACAGTACATATATATATATATACATATATATATATATATATATATATATATATATATATATATATATATATATATATATTTATATATATATATATATATATATATATATACAATTTATATTAATATATATATTGCATCTAGATACAACAGGTAATATTTTACCAGCTTATTCTATAGATGGGTAAGTTTTACCAATATTCTATTGAATAACCTTGTACATACACGAACTGCATTAGATGTGTGTCCTCTTCTTATAAAAATATAAAGTTAGTTTCATTCATACGAAAAAAATTCAAAAAATATAATTACTTTTCTTAACGGAAAATTTCCAGCCTCATGTTTTTAATGTATTTTTCATCTGAATAGAGACTGCAGCTCAGAAGCTCCTAATGTGCCAACGATGTTTTAGAATGAAGGAAACACAGAAGCAAAATGTTTTTGGTGCTGATTTCTACGTTTTTGGAAACAGTGCACGTGTTTTTGTTCTTTGTTATTTATAGGCATTTATTACATTTTGCGATGCTTCCCTGACATAGTTGAGTTCTTAATTGATATTCATAATGCTATAAGATACACTGTACCCAAAATTAACCGACTAATTTTAACACTGACGTGAATAATGATTTACATTATAATGAGAAGATCGTTTGCTGATTTCTGATGATATATCTAAATCTGTGATCTTCAGCACCAGTTGACACATCTAGGAATGTCAGCATATTTTCTATCTCTCTAGCCTCTGCACTGTACGAGTATATCAGGAACCAGTTCACTTGTCTTTTGGAAAAAAGAATATTACGTGTAAGTCTCTAGTCTAGGCCATATCAATCTAGAATCCTAGGTGAGCATTTATTTTTGACAACTTTATTTTAGAGCGGTGACAAAGGAATACCTAAGACCATTCCGAATGTCTTTTAATAAAGATCCAGCGTATGTAAATTTTGCAATTTGTAAAATTCCACATAATGTTATTAATTTCTATCATCGCTTGGGACTTACAGAGTAATGAAACAGGAATTATAGCCGGGAATGTGAATGAACAACAACATTTCACAAGTTTCTCACGAGCTGAACTGGACCATCAATATGCAGAATTGATATCGTTTTCAATAATAATACAAAGCCTCTTTCATACCATTTAGATAAATTAACGTGAAATGTCCTACAGCAAATTATAAAAGATGGCATTATGTGTGTAAAAGTGCATCTGCAATCTCTAAACACTTTTTAGTTTGCTTAAGCACTCAGATGAACTACGAGTATCTTTGCAGTCAGGAGGATACGACAGTAATGCATAGGGCCTACCGTTGGTTAAACAGTAATAACAAGTACGGAAAGAGAATATAAAATCTTCACAAAATATTCAACTTTGCCTTCAAACATGAATACATCTGGGTTGGTATATTTATCATCAATGGAAATCGATTTTGATTTTGGTATTTAAATGCTTTGATGTGGGTCTTCATGGAAGGTTGCCCCATTTCTCTATCCTTGGATTTGTTTATAGCGGAGCCTAGCTCGGAGGCGAGTGGAAATTAAGTTCTCTTGCTTGATAAGTACTTCCCCTTCGCTCTCTCTCTCTCTCTCTCTCTCTCTCTCTCTCTCTCTCTCTCTCTTTCCAAACTTAATTGCGATACGGGCACCGGATGAGGTCTTGGTATTCGACGCGGTGTCCTGTAGCTAATCGAACAAGATTGGCGTAGATTAGTTTTACATAAAAACAAACAGACTTTTTTTATTAACCTTGTTAACAGAATTGATTTTCTTGCCTTTGTTCCTTTTAAGCTTATATACTCCCGAATCTCTTTGTATTCTAAAGTTAATAATTCCAAATTACACTAAACAGTAAGTTACCTATCTAAAACTGTCGAGTTTTTATTTGGAATGTTTCTCTTACTCTCATTTATACATACATACATACATACATGCATACATACATGCATATATATATGTGTATGTGTGTAGTATCAAGTATACCGTATATACACATACATAAAATATAATATCAGTGTGTGGATGTGTATGGGCACGCGCAGTTGTTTGTTTGTTGAAGTATATCCATGAGTGAGTAAATTGTAAATACCGCCAGTGAAAAGAAAGGTAGCCTTCAGTACCTGGAATGGCATCACGAATCGTGATTGGAGACTACACAACCCAACCTGTGCCCCGATTTCTCCAGTGAACATTGATTGCCAAAGAAACAATGAACCGAGAGGCGGGAAGACTCGCGTACCCTCTTGATTAACTAAACTGAGGCTTAGCGATAAAAACTACGGGTAAAATAACGGGAAGGTAAACAGATTTTTCCCTCTAATCACAGACAGGAGAGCACCGGATGCTATGGGGTCGCCGGGGCCTTGAATTTAAATAGAATTGAAGGTTACAGAGGCGGACAGATACCGAGGTGCTAAACCCGCCCCACCCCAACCCCCTCCCACCCAAGAAATTTAATGTCTTTCATCTTAACAGAAAGTCGATAAGAATC
Source organism: Macrobrachium rosenbergii (assembly GCF_040412425.1). NCBI lineage: Eukaryota > Metazoa > Arthropoda > Malacostraca > Decapoda > Palaemonidae > Macrobrachium > Macrobrachium rosenbergii. Next base: position 6,135,370 of record NC_089748.1, read on the forward strand.
AGTGTCTCTCTTTCTTTTTTGCATTTCCTATTTCCTCGCGTCTGAAATTCACGTTCCCTTGCTTTTTACAAGTTGTACTTCTTTGGTAGCGCTTCCGGAGAGCCGTGTGACTGTATGCTGCCACCGCTATCTCGGTCGAGTGGTGTTTGTCATACCATACATTCCTGTAGAGACTTCGAAAAAGTTATGAACTCAGGAGGCTGGGTTTTCTTTATTTGTTCATTTAATTTTTGTGTTTTATTCAAAAATTCATATAGCTCTTCCGTAGTCCAGTCTCTTCAATAAAAGGTAGATTGACTAGATGTCTCCCGGCATTTAGCCTCATGTAAAGACATTCATCATTATGTGTATATATATATATGTATGTATGTGTGTGTGTGTGTGTGTGTGTGTATGTATGTATGCATATCATATGTGATTTTTGTTTGTCTATGCACATACAGACTTACATGTGCATAAAGACTCAACAGCTCTAACAGATATCCACGTGGTTATCCTGCTTCGATGCATGCTTATGCTTATGTTTACACATGCATAATTTGTTAGCATTACTGAGCTTTTATACAGTAGTTCAGATACAGGTCTGTGGAACAATTCTCAAAGAATTTCCAAAGAAAACAAAATATTTATCACTCAAAAAATGAAATAACGCGCTAAATCAATTAAATTAACATGAGCGTGTAAAACCTATTTATGCAAGAGAGCCGTTGCGTGATTGCCTTCTACAATATAACTTGTACTTTAAGAAAAGGTAACAACCACTGAGTAGGTATGAAATCAGCTTTACCAAAACGAAAATAAAAACGAAGTCACTTTTATCCCTACGATCATATTTGTTCTGACCCTTGTTCAAATATAGGCTTCATTAATAAGCATATATACTCGACGCGCCTTCCGCTTTACAAAATACCGTCAACTTAAAAACTGTTCTTTTTTCGAAGTAAAATTTAAAATGGATTCCTAAAACATACCTTAATTTGTTATACTGCCTATAGCCATCAAACATCTATAAAAATGTTATGTGTTACAAAATATGATCAGGCGTCGTTTTCAGTTGTATACGAGACCTTTAGGATGTGATATATATATATATATATATATATATATATATATATATATATATATATATATATATATATATATATATATATATATATATATATATATATACAGAGAGAGAGAGAGAGAGAGTACAGAGCACGCCGGAAGAAGGGATTAAGCTTCAGGTTTCTTGCTGTCCTGTCCTTGAATTTTGACCGGAAAATGATGGCGGAAAGAAAATTTAGAGGAGGCCTTTTCTTCTATGAATACCAGGGTCAGTGTCTCTACAAAGGACAGTCTTCTTCCGATCCAAAATCGCAGGCCTTTCACGTGGGCTGGGAATGAAACCCCTACGATTTGGAATGTCTTCTTAATATCTACCTTGTACCCAAGATATCAATTGCTCCGTTTCTTTACAAGTGCTCTCTCTCTCTCTCTTTCTCTCTCTCTCTCTCTCTCTCTCATATCATTACTATTTCGTTGAAAAGCATGGCACTTTGTACGCCGCTGAGCTTATATTTTGCCTTCTCATCTTGGTGTAAAGTTTCCTCGTCTCAGCAGGTAAATTATAAAGCAGCTTCGGCAGTCGCTTGCTACCACTGAAGGAGGTGAATGGCACCAGGGGTACATGCAGAGAGTAATTTACAGCTGAAAATGGGTTTACAAAAGAAGCTGGGGCGGGCATTTTTCACTGACCAGTCATATTTTGGGAGTTCTCCTATTGACTGAGATTCTGGCTGACCGACTTAGGCACTGATTGGTGACGCTGGGGGTCGCTGTTCGCAGCTCGAGAGGGAGGGCGGCTGTATCGTTGTCTCAGGGCGTGCCTCGTTTTTCTCCTGACGGTGATCGGCAGGAGGAGGACTTCCTGAATAATATTTAGCATAGGTTTCCACTGTAGAATGGCAAGGGCCTCTTTATAGAAGAGGCGGCCGTGGGCCACGTCGCCGTCAAGGATTCTGGTATTTCTTATGATCTGTTGGCATTAGGAGGCTTTGCCGTTCTCCCTCGTGCATTGTGGGTACATCGCCCCTTCATGCAGATGGACGGTGATCTTAGAAAGGCGAGTCGTTGTCCTACCAATGTAAGAAAGGTGGCATCCATTCTTCATGGGATCGCTGCTGACGGAGGAGGCTGTTCTTCATGAGGTGGCTTACTGGGCAGTCCTCCGATTCTTATAATAAACCGCCACGGTAGTTGGCGGTTAGAAAAGCCCAGCCACCTGGAGTAGACAAAACCCCAACTTTGGCCCTTTATAACTCTGGAAATATTCAACCGACCGGGATAAAACTCTGGCATTAGAGGTTTCCCACTAAGGTCTCTAATCGTGCTAAATTTCATCGCAATCCGTTTGGCCATTCCAGAGATACAGATATCGATTTTTGGCGCTCAGGGGATGTGGTAGGGGGTGGGTGGGTGAGGGACCTAACATGTCTGTGGAGCAATAACGGTAAAAGATAGAGCTGTGATACTTCGTTTTTCTGAAGGCTCGTATTCTGGAGGGGTGCCTTTCGGGGTTTGTTTTTTGAAATAATGAAATTTTAAAGTCACAGTATGCCATTCAAATTAGCCACCAGAATTCAAATATCCTGATGCTCAGGTGCGGACTGCTCACAACATTAGAAGGGACGCCGTTTTCTTAATGTACGTGAACATCAAGTGTTGTGAAGCCTGACACGAAGCGACGACGCTGCCAGTTACAAGAAAAACACGTAGTGAGTATATATATATATATATATATATATATATATATATATATATATATATATATATATATATATATATATATCTGTGTGTGTGTGTTTGTGTTGTGTGTACATATATTCACAGACATACACATATCATGTATGAATGTTAATGCGTAAATACATAAACACAAACACGCACACACACACACACACACACACATATATATATATATATATATATATATATATATAATATAGTACTCATTCACAAAGCTTCCCAATACTTATTTTATACAACATTGTTTACATAGGCTAAAATTTTATGCGCTCTGTTCTTGATGTTCTACACATAAACGATTAATACCATGCACCCTGCTGCTTTTTTTCTTTCTTTCTTTTACATCGTGCATGGGCCTGGCTATCACTCATTTGCTACTACCCAACATGAAAATTCATTTCACCTAAAAGCAAGTTTGGACATAACAATTATGCCAAGGGGGATGGAGCCGGTTGAAGCACCAACGCAGCCGGGCGATAACCGATCGTGGTCAAGGCCTGAAATGCCATAGATAAGACAATAGAATTTGGGCATCCGTCTTTCGACCACCCCACTGAGTGGACGTGGTGTCGAGGATTGGAAAGCAGGTTTGCAGCTGACCCTCATCCTCTGATTATTTGTATTGTTTTGTGACTGACATGGCTTCAAAGGATACCATAGGAGACGCTGAAATAGACTTGTCATTATCTAATGGTGATAAGGATTGAAGTTAATGAAGCTCCTTTTATTGAAAAAAAGGAGAAAAAAGAATCGGGAAAAACTGCACACCGCCCAGGGAGAGGTACCGGAGGAAATTACTGGTAGTTATGACGGTTAAAATTCATTACTCAATAAGAGGCAGAGATTAAGTAATGATGAGCGTCTGTTGAATAACCCTCAAGCGACTTCGGCTGCGGATCCTGTTTCTACCCATCGAAAACGTTTGTATTTCCCAACTTACTTGAAACGGATTATCACAGCAAAATGCAGCGGTCGGTAAGGGTTGATAAGAAATTTTCAGAGTTTGAGGTCTTATTTAAGGAGGTTAAATATAAGCAAAGATGATCGAGCAGTTGACTATTTAACAACTACCGGTTTTGAAAACGTACTCAGGAAACAGGGAGGTAAATGTTGATATTACACCAAGTGCAAATGTATGGGACTGCAGAGAAGCAGCAAGGCGGAGTCTAAGTGAAATGGTCAGCAATCAGACCAAAGATAGTCATGACCAAATTTGTGATAAGCATGACAGTGTCATTCAAGCACTTAGTATGGCGACCAGTGAGCTTAAAAAGGTTATCGTGAGTATGCAAGAACAGATCACAAGTCTGCAATGATAACAGAGCGACTTCTGTTGGAGTATGTGACGGTGCTGATACAAGAAACTTTTCTAAATGCAGTGATGGGGTTGATAACCAGGGTAAGGTCATTCCTTTAGATAGGAAAAGTAATGAATTACAACACATCTGTAATTGAGTAGGTAGAAATACTGATGTACAAGGAATTTCCTATTCTAGGCGAAATGATAAAAGCGCATTCAGGAGAGATGATTTTACGGGTGTAAATGGCTGTGAAATAGGGAGCACATTGGCCATAGAAGGAAAAATTAATAACAGCCTTGTTACTACTATGGCTTCCTTGTTACGTACGGTACTGGAGTCTATGCAGCAGCCAAATGACCATCTTAAAATGGATGTAGTTACATTGCTGAAAAGTTTAGGCAAGAAATTGGGGAAAATGGAGACACTTCGTCTTAAAACTTAATCTTGGAATGTGAAGTCTCCAAAAAAGGTCAACCGATATCCATGCTTATGTACTTTCCTATGAATTAAATGTGATAACTTTACAAGAAACGGGTTTTAATGGTACTGGTTTTCAGTTACACGAATATCGAAGTTCGAACTTAATGCAGATTAATGCAAATAATACGAGAGGTTTGACTACATTTGTTAAGAATAGCATTGCTGCTGATTTGTCTACAGCTGCCACAGTTGATGGCACTGAGTGTTTGTCAAGTTGTGTCTTAGGGATAGTGTGCTTTATGTAATCAATGTGTATGTACATGCAGATAATTTGGATCTCGAGGATTTGACCCTGTGTATTTTTTATGAGTGCTGTTTATTATTGGTGATCTGAATGCCCGTCATCACCATTTAAGAAGCAGAGGTAGTTTTAGGGAACGGAAACCGGCACACACGAGGGTGTGGTAGAATTGGCTATGCCTTACTCTTTAATATGCCTGAATATGCAGCTGATGCGTCTATTGTTAGTGAGCTCGTGAGTGACCACTTTGCAGTGGAAACTTCCTTAGGAATAGAAAAGACATCTTTTAATAAAAAACGAAAAACGCATAATTTGAAAACATCAAAAAGTCGAATTCATGATGAAAGCTGGTGATTGGTATAAAAATTATAAACGTGTCAACGATCATGGTAATGATGAAAACAAATTTTATGAAGTTTTACTTATTGCAATTGATGGTATTTTAAATGTTCCCATGCAAACTTATAGCAAACCTTTTAAGAAATTAACGTATGCAAACGACATTGTAATACAAGGCTGGTAGGCTACAAGTTGCTCCGAAAAGCTTAGAGTAACTGGAGTAAAAATCCAGGTGATAATCGGTGCAGGGAAACAATGATGCAAATTGCAGATTGTACATCAGAGGTAAGGAAAAGCGTAAGAGGGAAGTACTGGGATCATTTTTTGGAAGTTATTTCCTTTACTAAGCATACTGGAGGTGTGTGGAATGAAGTCAATAAAATGAGAAGGGAAAAAGAGCAAATTTTTTGCTCACCCTGATCCTAAAAGGGTAGGCCGAAGAGTTATTCAGAAAATGGGCTGGGGCTGCAAGTGTCAGTAGTCTGCGAAACAATGTTCAGGCTTGCTTGAGAAATAGGAGAGGTAAAAGACGTCGACTTGTTGCATTACAAGCAGCTGTCACTGATAAGACTTGTTTGCCATTTACAAAGGATGAACTTTCATGTGCTAATAAAAAAGGTAAACCCAATGCCCCTGGAATGATTAACTGTCTGATTATGATGGAGGATAGCCCTTTGCTAGATCTGATTAATCTTTTTTACAAGAATGGCAGGCTACCTGTCAAGTGGAAAGTTGCTCCAATTGTGTTTATACCAAAAGGTAATGGGCAGTGTAGGCCTATTTCACTCCCAACCTGATTATGCAAACTAATGGAGAGACTTATACTTCATAGGCTACTTTATGTGATTGGGGACCAATTATCACCTAATATGTTTGGTTTCATAAAAGGGAAAAGTGCTTCTGATTGTGTTATAAAAGCTTTAAGTAATGCTGATGTCATGTGGATTCAAAAGGAGCCTTTTGGACAAAAACTTTATCCAAGACTCAATTTGTATAACTCGTCATTTAAATGATTATAAAAATGCATGAAAAAAACTTCATACTTTATTTACAATAAGACACAGTCAGGCATTGTTGGCTGAGTTATGATGAATAGGCAACCTCCGTACGATGAGTGACGAACGAAAGGTGATACACATGCCTAATGCGAACCTTCGATGTTTTATCCAGCCCCAGTTATCTGAAGTTACCAAATATAAAATAAATAATCTACGTAACTATGAAGGGCAGCATTACAGTGTTAAAGCAAATAACTGATATTCGCAAATGAAATTAAACATCAGGACAAGGAAATACTTATGAAATTAAATAAAACACTTTTCTATTAACAGAATCATTCAATAGTCCCAAAAGGATATTAATTTTCTCCGTACCCACAAAACTTAAATTACGTAAGCAAGGAAAAACATTACGAACACCGAAGAATGAAATTCACTGAACTTAAAGAACACCTTCACAAATTAAGGAATAACATCCACTTTAAACCACAGATTTCTAGGACAAACCATGATAGGTCGTAAACACGGGAAAAAGAATCGATTTCGAATTAAATAATTATTAGGCAAACGAAATATTCTTTAATGCTAATTTTAATCCCCTGCAAAAACTGTATCTAATTCTTTTGGAGACATACCTCAAATTATGCACCATTCCCATTAATCTGCTGACGGATGATAATGCTGACGAGGAAGACGTAACGATGTCTGGTAATAGCAGAGATGTTACGAAGTATGTGGCTGACTTCCCATGCAGAGGCATGCGCTGATATGGACCTTTACATAGCCATAAGATGTCGACAAGGAACTGTATAAACTCTCAATTCCATTTGTTAAACAATCCGTCTTAACATGGGCACTCAAATATAATCCAGAGAGGAAGTGGTAGGGCCTGAAGTCAATAGCCAACTGCCCTTTTGTCTGCTGCTCGTAACCGACGTCTATGCTGCTGCCGTCTGTGGTATAGGGATCTACGAGCAGTTATTGTGCTTAAACAATTAAACAACTGAGGCCTCATATGATAGGTATTTTGTCTCCCAAAGATAAATTTAATATATTTATATAATTATTACTAATAACACAACCTATCATAGGCAGCCTCAAGAAAATATAATTAGAACAACATATATATATATAATAAAAAGAAGAACAAACCACCATGAATAAAGATCATTAAAGAGATAATTGTCTGCTTCCCTTATTTACAAAAAATCCTGGTACAAAAGAACAGTATACTAAAGTTGAATATGGAAATTCTGTATCAAGAAAAAATGTTATACATTTTTTTATATACACCTTTGGCAGGGCTAACAGTGACGTAATTTTTAAGGAACTTGTCAAGAAAGGCATGAAGGGTGTCCTATTGAGAATTACTTAACTGGAAGGAGTGCCAAGGCTTGGTATCAGGGATGTGATTCTGTAGAAAAGTTGATGGAATTAGGCATTCCACAAGTTCCTCATTGAACGGGTGGGTATCGTTCTCAGCTAACACTCTGCTGGTCCCGCGTTCGATTCTCCGACCGGCCAATGAAGAATTAGAGAAATTTATTTCTGGTGATAGAAATTCATTTCTCGTTATAATGTGGTTCGGATTCCACAATAAGCTGTAGGTCCCGTTGATAGGTAACCAATTGGTTCTTAGCCATGTAAAAATAAATCTAATCTTTCGGGCCAGCCCTAGGAGAGCTGTTAATCAGCTCAGTGGTCTGGTTAAACTAAAGTGTACTTAACAAGGTGGAGTACTCAGTCCCACTCTGTTTAGTATCTTAATGGATAAAATTGGTAGCCATAGTTTTCCCAGGGGAACTGAGGTTATTATTTATGCTGATGATATCTTAATACAGTGTGTTAATGAAACAGTTTTGACAAGGGCTTTGGCAGAGTTGCAGAATTTATGCATGCATATGGGATTGGTGGTAAATGAAGAAAAAGTAAAATTCAGTCACGGACTATTAATGGTAATAATTTTATAATGAATGGTACAGTTTTGGAAAGTGTTAACTCTTATAAGTACCTACTATGAGATTCAGGGCCTCTGTAACAAGGTTTTTTCGCAATAACTTTTTATCTATGCATTTCATAAATATAACGCTTATTCAGAATACACATTATATCTACACATAAATTTTGACTGTATTCTGCATAACGTAGGTTGAATAAATTTGACTTTTTTGACTTTTTTTTGAAGACGGGCCAACTTACTCAGAGAAAAGGTTTCTAACGCACTCGTTACGTAACTTATGACAGCATTGCTTCCTCTTTCTCGATGGATGATTGGCTATACGTAACGAAGGCTAGACCTCTGGCAACAATGACATAAAAATTTAAATACAAGCAAAGCAGTACACCTTTATGAACTCTGAAACCTCTCCACTGATAATTGTCATAATGAACAAACCAACAAAATATGTTAATAAATACAAAAACACTTCGATTATTAGTCTAACTCCCAAAATAAGTTTCCTAAGAAATTACAGTCTACTTTATAGGTCACAATCAGATTGACAAGATGTGGGAATAGTTGGTAATTTTTAAAAACATAGTAGACAAGCTTGATTTGATAACTGCTATATCCAATGTCAAGCAATTTTTATTTATTGGCTATCTACCTATTTACTGAAAAAAAAATCCGGTACCTTATTTTGGCTTAAAACCTTCACCAATAATTATCGTCAGAATGATGACTTCATGGGGCTCCACCAACTTTGGCCTCGTTATAATTCAGGATAACAATGAAAGCTATCATGGGCATTGTTGGATTAGAAAATTTAACTTCTAGCTATAAAAACTCATTTCTCGAGTAGTTGTAAGAAGTGCTAAATGATCCTCAAGGATCCCAGCAGTTGGCCTAAACGTTTAATTCATGTATATTACTGCTATTACTACTGTTGCGGCACTACTGCTACAGTAGTATTACTATGCTAGCACAGATACCCCACCCACATCTATGTATCGTTCCGCCATTCATAAAGTCTTTGTCATGTTTTTTCACTGTGCAATAAGCCATGGCCTCCTCAGAAATTAAGTTTAACATTAGATGATAGGTTATTTCATCAAGCTAACAAATTATGGCAACTGGGTATGTTATTGCCGATGTTGAAGCTAAAGATAAAGAAAAGAAATTATATCGGATGATCCGTTGGTCTGCTGGAGATTTTAGCGCATATAAGCTTGTATTTACTTTGGATAAAAATCTTATTTTAACAAAAATAGTTATATACAGACTGTTTACATACAATCTCTCTCTTTCTCTCTTGGTGGCATAGTGAATAGTTAATGGAAATGTTAAAAATCCTGAATGACATTACAAGTATTATAATCACGTTACGCTAAATACAAATCAGACCATAAACATTGGATTTAAACTAGAAACTGAATAATTACCTATTCAGGCTATAGTAAGTATGGCCACGGGCTTTCTCTTGACTGTATAAAGTTGCAAGTCGTAAGACAAATGCAGTTTTGCAACCACGGGGACAATTCCAAATCCTGTTAGCCATTCTTGACTGCTATGGGTTCCAGAGCCGATGGAACAAGGTGAATGAGTTTCTGTCTGGTGGATGGGCGGGGCAACATTTCGTCAAACGGTGTTTCCCCTGCTTACGTAATGAATGTTTTTCGACTCTTGGCTCGTAATCATTGGCCGTGGCGTCGACTAGATAATTTTTACTCTATAAAAATTAAAACTATCCGGTTTAGGTTGTTGACAAAATTTGTGTGTGGTTGTAAAATATACATATGTCAACTTTCAGCTACATCCGATGCTTTGATAAGGAGCAAATCCAAAAAACCGTGTTACAGACGCCCTGAATCTCATAGTAGGTATGTATATAGGTTTTAGTAAGACCATGGATAAGGTTAACCACTTGAAGAATGTTTGTCTGCCAAGAATAAGGGCATTGCAAGTGTTAACTATTACAGGTAATGGTGCAGGGGTACCTGACTTGAGAATGTTTTACATTAGCACAGTGCGTTCAGTTATTGACTATGCTGTGTCTGTGTGATAAATTGCTGAGATGGAGCTGAGGCCTTTGGAAATTTGCAGAATAAAGCTATGAGGATTATATTAGGCTGCTCCGTGAGTACAAGGGTTGAACTTATGAGATTAGAGTTAAATCTACCAAGAATTGTAGACAAAATCCAGAAGATGGCGAGTATAGCTGCTCTCCATATGATTAGAAGAGGTGAAAAGACACTGAAGATGGCTGTTAGTAACTGTTTAGGTAATAGAGGTTTCAGTGTTAAATGTAATACTTATTTTAAGAAACTGTACAAAGTAATAACGAAATAATAGAGGTTTCAGTGTTAAATGTAATACTTATTTTAAGAAACTGTACAAAGTAATAACGAAATTGACATTATACAGTATTGTGTAAAGTTGGAAAAAGGTGTGTCTATTAAACCATGGTTATGACGTAGAATAGATGTTAATAGTTGTACTTTGGACTAAAAAAGGGGGATTGCAATACCTGTGAGTTAAAACAATTGTTTTTATCCAAAATTAGTACTTTGCCAAGATATAACACCATCCACGTGTACTGTGATGGCTCTGTCAATGATGTGAAGGTTGGGTGTGGAGTCATTGTACGAGAATTTTATGAGACCGACATACTCGTATGCGCTGATGAGACTGTCTAAAAGAACTGAGGATGAGACATCTACTACCTCTGCTGAATTACACACAATTCATGAAGGATGAAATTGGTGGTCAATAAAAGAAAGGATGTATTTGTTTTTGTTGACAGTCAAAGTGCTTTATTTGCTCTCAGTAGTAAAAGTCCTGTTGACAGTGATTTGATTAATGAATGTAAAGTACGCATAGTGTATGCGATAGAAGAGCAGGGCTATGTTGTTAAGTTTTTCTGAATACCCTCGCATGTAGGTATTCATTTAAATGAAACGGCTAATAACTTGGTTAAAGAAGCTATAAACAAAGATGTTATTGACACAGAGCGTACTATGAGTATGAATAGCATTAAGAAAGGAATGAAGCATAAGAGATGTGAATGGGAAACAGCTGAAATTCAAAGAATCATAAACGATGGCAGTGCAAGTATGGGGCACTATTTGTGTGTTTCAGAAAATACAAATACTGTGCATGGTAAAGCTTTGTCTAAAGTGGACACTTTTACAATGAGACTACGTTTGGGTTATAAGTATTGTTGGCAGTATATTGATGTTGAAGGAAGATCTTATAAACTATGTGGTGAGCCACGTAAAAATACAGTGCAGCATTATATTTTAGAATGTAATGAATTATCAAAATTTTGAGACTCTCAAATTAACAACGTAACCTATCAAGTATGTTATTCTTTTAATAATGGTGTTTGTCCTAGAGTTGTTCAAAAGTTCCAAACTTTTACTGGAACAAATGATTTGTATTAATATGTGATGTAGATTGAACAGAATGTATCATTTGTTGGTGGGTATGTTAGCATGCAAATACACCCCATTTGATGTACATTACTATCTATGTCAGTAAATCTATAATAAATAAATAAATAAATAGATAAATAAGTAGAATTTAGGCCAAGGCCAGTCCCTGGGACCTATGAGGCCATTCAGCCCTGAAAGAGAAATTGACAGTCAGTAAGAAGGTTTGAAAAGTGTAACAGGAGTTGAGCTAGGAAATAGTTTTTAGAGAGGGTAGAAAGTAAAATTAAATATGAACGGAGGTACAGTAAAAGAAATGAGAGAGGTTGCAGCTAGGAGCCGAAGGGACGCTGCAAAGAACCTTAAGTAATGCCTACAGGGCACCATGTAAGATGCACTGACAGCACTACCTCCCTACGGGGCATAGATGCCACGAGGTCACACGGTTCCCTACCAGAGGGTTTTCATTCCCTAAACTATAAACACAAACCATCATTCCCAAGCGTCATGCACAATCACGTATGTTGCTGTTCTCTCAGTTATAGCTTTATGCTTGTTGAATCGGAACTGGAATATAGAATTTAGGCCGAAGGCCAAACGTTGGTACCTGTGAAGTCATTCGGTGGTGAAACGGAAATTAACAGCCAGTAGAAGGTTTGAAAGGTATAACAGAAGGAAAACCTCGCAGTTGCACTATGAAACAATTGTTAGGAGAGGGTGGAAAGTAAGGTGGAAAAAGGAGAATATGAACGGAGGTACAGTGAGAGGAATGAAAGGGGTTGCAGCTGGGGGATGAAGGGTTTATACTTGTTGATGTTATTCCTCGGCCTAACAATTTGTTTTCGCGCCTCACTTCTCGCCCTAACTTCTGGTCTGTCCCCTCGGCCTAAGCAATTCTTTATTGAGTCTGCCATCCTCACTTTAAACAAATCCTCAACTCTCCCAAAGATGGGTAGCAGTCAGTGCACCTCAAGTGGTATAATGTATCATTACTTAACACCCTCCCTTCAGCTCTTAGCTACAACCTCTTTCATTCCTTCTTCTCTACCTCCCTTCATATTCTCTGTCTTCCATCTGACTTTCTACCCTCTTTGACAATTGTTTCACAGTGCAGCTGCAAGGTTTTCCTCGTGTTACATTTTACAAACCTTCTCGCTGTCAATTTCCCTTTCAGTGCTGAATGACCTTGTAGTTCCCAGCACTTGGCTTTTGGCCTAAATTCTATATTCCAGTTCCTCAGCTCTTTCTTTCCCTTCTGGTTTTCCCCCCTCAAAGAGTGTTGTTACGATGAAGCTCGTTTAGCAAATCTATTGGCCTTTATAGCACGACCCATATTAAACGACGGCACGATTTGCGTAAAAATTGACCTAGCAGCATCCCGAGATGTGTCTTCGTAAAGAGACTCTAAAGGCTGTTTCACACCGGATGCGATGCTATGCTCGTCACGCTATGGTAGCCATGCTGCAGCATGTGGCTTTTATTTGCTGGCATTGTTTTAAACGAGGCAGTTCACACCGGGGGCGGAGCTATGCTACTGATGTCTGCGACATAGCGTTCATAGCTTCCAAGATTGCCGGGAGCACGATTTTTGAGGACGTAGCTCGCCTCACGCATGCACACTTGGGTCTCACAGCAGATGTTCCCACCTCCCGCTTCCTTGTACTAATGGATTTCCTTTAGTTGGTGTCCTTCTTCTTAATATCTTGTTCTATGAATGATAACTTCAGAGAACTGAGCTGGAGACAGTCTGAAATGTTGTCTAAATTTCTCCTCATCCATTTCCAGCTCTAGAACAAGATGGTGATATTCACCAAATTCTAGTCTTTTCATGTATGTGTCATGCACCCACTTCTTTTTTTCTCTTATTCATTGCTAAACTTATTAGCAGTAATGGCTCCTCTTTCTCCACCATCTCAAGGGACCACAGCGTACCGTCTCCCATTGCTGCAGCAAAGGAACTGTGTGTTCACAGACATTCATAGCTTTTGGTGTGAACACATGCATAGTAAGTATTGCTAGCATGGCTCCGTATAATTGCATAGCGCACTTAGCATAGCATCCGGTGTGAAACAGCCTTTAGTGGCATTTACCTTTTTCCAAATAAGCTAAGACAATTATCCTGGTAAGTAATCTCCATAATTTTAGAGTTACTTCTTTCACTGTAATGGTTATTGTTCATGCCAGAACCAGTTTCTCAGATTCGTTTCTTTACAATTAACTAAACGTATTTAAAAGGTAATACCATTTTACCACAACCAGTCTGTTCTAGGGCAACCAGTTTATTAAAATTTTTTGTATGACCTCCTCAGTGTTAATGATGATATTCTGCAATACGGTTTAAGAAAATTATACTACAGCCTGTAACAAAAATAAGTATTTTGTTGATAAAGTTGTTCAAGGTTGGAATAGACTGTTAAGGAAGGCACAAAAGAGTGGTAAGGAAGGCACAAAAGAAATGAAGTCTAAATCCCAATGTTGATCAAAATAGGGAAACTATGATCCAAATAGCTGAAGGAGTGCCAGAGACAAGAAAAGTAGTAAGAGGGAATTCTTGGGACGGTTTTCTGAAAGAGATTTCTTTAATAAAATCTCTAGGGGGTGTATGGAATGAGGTTAACAAAGTAAGAGGAGTTAAACAAAAACTGTTGTTCATCCGGACCCCTCAAGGTAAGGCGGATGAATGAATGAAAAAGTGGTCCGATGCCAATAGTTTTAACATACTTCCTGTACACACTCAGGCATGCCTGAAGAACAAGTCGCCTCAAAGGCAGCGTTTGGTTGAAATGCAAGCAGCAATAAGAGATGAGACTTGTCTACCCTCTACTAGAAATTAATCATTGTGTGCTATCAAGCGAGGAAAGTCTACCGCCCTAGGTATGGATGGAGTAACAATTGATATAATTAATTGTTTGATTGCAATGAATGATAGTCCGCTATTGGATTTAATTCATTTGTCCTATGGCTGGTTACCCATAAAATGCAAGATAGCTTTAATGATTCCTGTTCCTAAAAGTAATGGAGATAGTTGCTTCAGTTACATTGCCCAGCATTTTTGACATTTTATACTTCACCACTTCCCATCTCCCATTCCTATCGGGGCTGAATTTGAAGGGCATCGTTATTCATTTAAGAGGTCCTAAAATTTCATTCGGCATCTCAGTAATATAACACAATAACATTTTTGTCACTCAAAATTCTCCTTTCCCTTCAGGACACTCATAAACAGTGCGAACTAGCCGTATCTTTAAATGCAACTCTAAGTAGGGCTGAGACATTATAATACCCTTAATCAAATTTGAAACTCTCCAGTATTTTGTTAAATCAGATATCTTTAACTGTCTCACTCTTACAACATTATGAAGAGTCACATTGCTTGTTTCAGCTCACTTAGCATTAGGACAAAGAAAACCCACAGTTTAATAATAAAAGTAACATAAAATAGAAATATTTTTTATCAAAACTGACAAGAAAAATTATTGATGGAAGAGAAATAAAGATAATAATGAAAAAAGAAATAAAGCAAAAATAAAGGTCACAGAAAGAAATTATTATAATTCTCCCTCACGAAAAACCAAGGCGCGACTTTGCTACTCCTCCTCCAATATTCACAACGCTTTGCCGGATCAGGAATGTACAATCTGATAAGAATGCTTCAAAGCCATGACCTTAAGAAGACAGTAAGGGTGACTGCGGTCAACAAAATCAGAGTAAAGAACGGCTTTAAGACAAGTATTGACTAAATCAAGGTTGAGAATTTACAACCAAACTGAATTTACACAACGGACTTACATGTGAAACAAGTTTCAGTGCCATCTTTCTGAGGAAAGTTTGAAGGCTGCAGGCAATATTATCGATGCGTGAAGGAAGAAAAATCAATCTCAAAGTAGTTTGGTCTTTACATAGTGATTTATCATCTCGGTAAAGACTTCCCCGAAAGTCTCCGAGTTCCAAAGACCTTCACAAATCTCTGCTCTTTTCCTTGGCTTGTGACGCGTCTGAGCTCACTTTAAGAACCAAATTGCTTTACAAGCAATATTATCGCCGATTTCATGTTAATCTCCAATTGCTTCTATCCCCGTTTCACAATTTGTTACTGTACTGTACTGTACTCTTCGTTCAGTGAGCAACATTAATTTCCAAACATTCCTATATGCGCTTAATGATTAATGTTAGCGCTACTAAATACATTTTCAAGTTACAGTATCATTGTCCACATACACATAACCTTGAAAATATTCATGAAAGACAACAGCCCACAAAGGGCCATGAAGTGGGAATACTTTCATCTTAGTAAAATTGTTTACTGTTCAACATTTAGGAACATTTCATCACCAATAATTATCTGAAAAATTTGGCATGGCCATTAGTGTACTAGTAAAACAACGCAACGCGAAGCTTTATATCGAGCTGCGATGTTTCTCATACAAGTCGGGAATTACTTCTTCAGAGATGCAGTGCTAGCCTAGAAAAAATAATGCCTTTCACTAAGCTGAATTTAAAGGTCCATCTATCAGAACTTTTTGGGTAAAAAAAAAAAAAAAACAAGAAGTCACTCACTTCAATTTCATTAACCACACTCACTTGATTCATAGCCTGATAACTTCACCCTTTGAATACAGAGACGAATTTCGAGGTTCCTTTCAGGATTTCACAAGGGGTTAGCGATATCACCAACGGGCGAATACTACTCATTTAGATTTA
This sequence comes from Macrobrachium rosenbergii, assembly GCF_040412425.1. Lineage (NCBI taxonomy): Eukaryota > Metazoa > Arthropoda > Malacostraca > Decapoda > Palaemonidae > Macrobrachium > Macrobrachium rosenbergii. The sequence goes on from NC_089748.1 coordinate 6,151,587, forward strand.
TGATTGGCATTAACAGCGTACGGCTGACCTCAGAGGTATCTGGCAAGTACTCTGGATACAACTTCATCTACCAATCAGGCAAAAGCACGGGGCTAGACATTAACACTGAGGAAAAAACAGAACTGCTTCCTTAGGAGGTGGCGTCAGGACAAGGACAAGTGCTATGATGCAATGAATGGCACTAACAACTATACTTAATGTACGTTTTTTATTAGGTGAGTCCAATTTAAATGTTCCTTTAGTTTATTCCTTCCATCAAGAATAACATCTAGTCTTCTACTTAGCTTAGGATGTATTAGACGGATCCTATGAGTAATGGCAGTAACATACAGATGACCTTCGAGGGAACTCAACAAGCACTCTGGAGACATCATCTACCAACCAGGCAGCAGGCTCTTGAACACCAATGGTTTTACTTTTGCCCAGACCTTTCATGGATTTAACTCGGCAGAGGGATTACAGGTTTATGTGCAGTCATAGGTTGCTTCAGTTAAGAAGTCGTCCTTCTGTGACCTTAGAGGGCAGGGTAACGGTTAATTCTGGATTTCGTTTTCTTTTCTTTGAAGGGATTTCAAATGCTCATTTCCTTGCTTGTCTATATTTGTGAGGACAAGTTGCACCTGAACATAAGAGAGTTTTCGCTATAGAATAGGGCCAAAGATATGAGTTAGGTGGAGATTGCTTGGAGATTATTAGTTGCCAACTTCATTTAGATTATAAAAGGTGAGGCTGAAGGGTAGGGAAGTTTGAGCTATAAGGGAAGAGTTATTTAGGGGCCCAAGATACAATTGGTCATGATTCTTTACTTTCCCTGAAATCAAGATTCCGTACATTTTATTCCTGCATTATGACAAGTAACTTTCCCAGTCGTTAAAATGTTGAATACTGATAACAAGAAATAAGAAGCAAGGAATAGCAATATTAAAGCAAAGTATAATTGTTTCCAAATGTTCTTTCTTCTTGCCAACCTTCCGCGCCAATCCCATCCACTCCCTCCTTTGCTGAGCTCTTCTACTCCGCAGCCTTGAGATTGAATCCTTCCAACTTGTGAGCGAAAATCTGTTCCGGCTGTGAAATAAAAGGAGATGAATGAATGAATGGGAAATGAAGCGGAACATGGAGACTGAGAGCAAGAAAGGAAGAGAGGGAGAGAGAGAGAGAGAGAGAGTTGTCTGGACCCTCAGATCTTTTACAAAAGATTAAGATTCAGTGCATCACAGTCTTTCGGCTTATATGTTATTATTATTATTATTATTATTATTATTATTATTATTATTATTATTATTATTATTATCGCACAAAGGTGTTTTATACAACAAATGAAAATAAACTTAGGAATATCAGCTACAGTTTTAGTCTTAAAATCAAACCCTTTTGTTTTCACTTGCCTTCGTACTTGTCCATTATAAATATTTTGTCAATCGTATCTTTTATTAATGTTTAATTATGAAATTTCTTTTCATTTTAGTTTATACTTATAAACAATTTTGATTTTTTTAATATCAGATTTTTTAAGAAATCTTAACTGTATTTCCTAAACGAACTGAATGGACAAACTCAGATAAAGTCATCAAAACAAGGTATGCAAATACGCTAACTGTGAAATGAAACAGATAATTTGAATCAGAAAGACCTAGAGATGTATAAAAGAGTAAAAAGAAACAAACAGAAAATGTCTGTGATACTAAAGAACGCTAAGAGGTAAAGACGGCGGAATTAGGAGCCACGAGTAAAAGACGGACTTCGAGGTAAATACAACTGAAAAGGTAAACCAAGAACTCTCCTTTAAACAACGGCAGTAACAGAAGAACAGACGTTACGAAAAGGAAATAAATAAAAGAGCTAATACGCAGCAGCACCTTCTGTAATGACACATATCAAAACACCGTTAAGAGTAAACTGCGGAATTAAATTCTGAAATTCACTTACTATTTTTTCCGCGCGGTTGCCTGAATTCATTTGGACTGACTCATTTATAATGACTGGAGATTTCAAGACCTTGTGTACATTTGGGATGTTCTTCGACTTAATTTTCTTCTCCTTGTTTTCGTTCCGCGTGTTGTTGAGGGTTTGTTGCCGGAGGCGTTCAGATTTGCTTTAAAAAAAGGAAGAGTATTGTGTTTTTAATCAATAAGGTTTTTTAATGACGTGAGACTGTTGACAACGGAAAATTCGTCTTTCTCTAACCCTTGGAGTTTTTTTAAATGTTACGGTTATCTCTCTCTCTCTCTCTCTCTCTCTCTCTCTCTCTCTCTCTCTCTCTCTCTCTCTATCTCTCTATTATATATATATATATATATATATATATATATATATATATATATATATATATATATATATAAAGACAAAATCCACGAGGGAAAGAGGAACGATGGAGTGCTGCAAGGCCTTTCGACTTCTAGGCCTTTACTTAGCAGACTGAAGGAATAAAGCCCACAAAAAGTCTTATAGTAAAAGTAACATGGAGAAAGAAACCCCTAAGAACATTCTTAGCTTGCCTTATTTAAGTGGTTTTGAAAGCATAAAATCATTGTTAAAATCTTTTAATGTCAACCTCATTTTTTCCTATAATAACACACTAAAAGGAATGTTGAATAAAAAATAGCCCTAAGGAAAACAACAAAATATAATATATAAAATTCCATGTTTGGACTGCCCCTCTTTTTATAGCAGCCAGTCAATCAAGGATTTAGATGTATGGATTAAGCAGCATAAGTATTCTGTCAAAGCTGGGCAAACATCCATAGCTATGTTCATTCATTTAAGTGAAAACTCTCACAGGATAAATTGGACTGAAAGTTCAGCGATTGCAAGATTGAAAGATTTCTCTTCACGAAATCTTTTAGAATCCACTAATATACAGCTTACTTCCAGTTGTAATTTTAACCTTAGCCCTGGCATGTATTATCTGGACCCCTGTATTAGTAAATTATTCAAGAATGACCTAAAAGGTGAAATCACTGACTTAATTACAAATTAGGTACCTTATATATATTTTCTATGTATTCATATGTTTAATATAATTTTTTTTAAATGTTCACCTTGCAAAAATCGTTATTGTTTACAAAAAGGAATTACTGAGTTGTAATTTTATAACATTTTTTAGTGGTCAGTCAACTTCCTTATATAATCTTTTAATTGTCCTGTCCCTGCTTCTGAATGGTTGAGCCTAATCCTTTGTAAAACCTCTTAAATATTTAACAACGTTTTGGCAGTTCTACTAATTCTTCAATTGTGTTGGATTTCCTTTGTAATCCCCATCTGTCATTTACATGAGCTTTCTTTGTAATCTTATTTTTATATTTCTTCAGTCTGCTGAATAAAGGACTAGAAGTCTAAAGGCCTTGCAGCACTCCATTGTTTCTCTTTCCTTCGTGGATTTTGTCTTTATTTATATATTTATCACGTTCCATATTTTCATGATTCAGTTATATATATATATATATATATATATATATATATATATATATATATATGTATGTATGTATATGTATGGCAGTCTGTCAATCACACGACATTTTTATCATTTTTAATATTCAGCCAGATAATAACCATTCAAAATCGAACCCACTTTACCTTGAGAATAACTCACACCTAAAGGGTATCATAAATGATAAGTCCTCCTATCGTGACCAGAATCAGAGGGAAAGGGGCAGTGGTGGTTATGGTCAATGTCAACTTGCATCCAGTTCGAAAGGGCATAGGTCAGAGACGAACGACCTGTATACATTCAGTCCGTAATATATTCCCAAGTTAAAGTGGATTCGATGTTCACAGACTGGTTGTGTGTTCCTTTGAAACGTAGAAATCCTTATTCTGTTTATTAGGGAAAAAAAGATGACAGTAAAGTTCCTATATCCTTAACTGATGTCATAATTTCTGGTACTTAGTATCTACTGCTTTCTTTGATGGTGATATTTCACCAAAAGGACTACAACTTCTTCTTATGGATTTTCCAATGCCCAAGACAACAGCTTGGTTTCAATGTCATTTATTTTATACGAACCTGATGGCGCGCGGAACCCGGCGGCAAATTCCTGAGATGTATTGCACCAACCCCGGTTTTTTTGCCATGCCCCTAGGTTAGGTTTAGGTTAGGTTAGGTTGTGTTACGTTAGGGGTAGTTAATTCTCCACAGCAATTCGGGTGTGGGAAACATAATGAGATTATTTTTAAGAAAATTCTATGGTTAGTTTTTAAGATATGGCATCCCGCTTTTTTTCAGGGAAAGGTCCTCGGTACTCGGTTACATCTTGGGAAAATGCAACACAGAACTGCCCATCATGTCTCCCCTACCCTCACAATCCCCAAACAGGTTTGCAGGAGTAGGGTGGATGTGTCATGTCTCCCCTACCCACGCAATCCCCTACCTACTCCTGTCCCCATCCAGAGTGGACAAACATGTTTGCAGGAGGAGGGTGGATGTGTCATGTCTCCCCTACCCTCCCAATCCCCAACCTACCCTGCCCCCATCCGGAGTGGACAAACATGTTTGCAAGAGGAGGGTGGATGTCATGTCTCCCTAACCCTCCCAATAAAATAACCTAACCCAGGCCCCCATCCGGAGAGTGGTTAAACATGTTTGCAAGAGGAGGGTGGAAACTAAGGTCTCCTTAACTTCCTCCCAATCCCCTACCTACCCCACCCCCATCCGGAGTGGATAAACACGTTTGCAGGAGGAGGGTGGATGTGTCATGTCTCCCCTACCCTCCCAACCCCTACCTACCCCCCCCATCCGTAGTGGACAAACATGTTTGCAGGAGGAGGGTGGATGTGTCATGTCTCCCCTACCCTCCCAATCCCCTACCTACCCGCCCCCATCCGGAGTGGACAAACATGTTTGCAGGAGGAGGGTGGATGTGTCATGTCTCCCCTACCCTCCCAATCCCCAACCTACCCTGCCCCCATCCGGAGTGGACAAACATGTTTGCAGGAGGAGGGTGGATGTGACGTGTCTCCCCTCCCCTCCCGATCCTCTACCTACCCGGCTCCCACCCGGGGCTGACAAACAAGAAAGATCCATTCGGATTTTATTATTATAGAAGATAGATTGCTTTTAAAAATCATCATTAGTTACCATTAACTCATATATTAATACATAGTCCAGCAATAATGGCCAAAGATATTATCAAGGGATAGTTAACGTAATCGAGAAATGGCAAGTTCAGACTTGTAAAATCAGAGAAAGAGATGTGGCAAATGGGGATTTAAACCTCACGTACCGTTTGTTATGTACTGAGCGTCTTCTAAAATCTAACTCTGGATTCACTGTGTATACTGATGCATCATTTTCGGAAATTTTTTACTCGTCATTTTGACCATTTATTTTATTCATTTTCTTTTTCAGTGTACTACAGTAATTAGGAAGTATTCTGATTTAAAATAACACCAGAATGATTATTATGGCATGAATCGTGGCTGCACTGACAACGTACAAAGTAAAATATTGGTTATCATAGCTCTGGCTCTATGACAGACGGGCTCGCAAAGGCCAGGTGACTGAAAGAGCTGAGAACAGGGAAAATTTCAAAATGCAAGACAAAATGAAGGAATTAAGATGAACAACAATGAAACAAGTATATCAAATAATAAAAAAAATAGAGATGAACGTAAAGAGTGAAAAATTATGTCAGTGTGAGAATGAGGGGTGTCAGATAAATACCAAGATACAAAGTGGGATAAAACAATTCTCAGTGTGCTGGCTAATTATGTCAGAAGAAACATTATAAATCCCTATGCATACTGTAAAGCTTTCAAAAGACTTGCCATCGTCTATATAGTTATTATAACAATAATTAGTGAACAGAAAAGCACTCGGTAATATGGTGGCAACTGTAGCTTACCCATAAAGACATTTTCTGATGACTCCGTGCAATAATGCGTATTACGTTGTAACCTTACTGCAAACACACAGACAAGCATATATTGTTTTACTGACAACTCACATGGAGCTATGAACTTTATTTCCTAAAAATCTTCGACCCTTACCTTACACACTAATTTCCCAAGGTTAAAGATATTTATAACAGAGCAAAAATTATTTCTTTAATATCAAAAGTTTCTTAAACTAATCTAACCTACATTTTGCTCATTTGAATTATATCCTCTCTTTCTTACACATTTTAGGCAGTAAACTGACACAAAATACTAATACTTTGACGTAGTCTTCAGTTGCACACATAGACTAACCGTTTACCTCCCTGTCATTAGCACTTCTCGAATGATTATTCATAAGCACTAATACAAAATAAGGCATCATAAAAAAAAAATCTCAAAAATACGAAAAGAAACACTGACACTCCTTGCAAGCCAGTTGGTACCTTTGTATGAGTTATACCTCTGAAGAAGAACAAACTGCTTTGGGTTCTAATAAAAAAATAAATCTTCTTCTGAAAGAGAGTTGATTATCCACCTGTGAAATAAACTTTACTATTCAGAGCATAAAACCGCGTAATGTCTTATGTTACGAAACCTACTCTGTGTATAAATGTAAACTGACAATACAGAGGGTGATGGTTATTCAAATACAGTTAAAAATGCAATGCCTGATCAGCCTATACTACGGAAGCAAAGCTTTTTCAATGATTAACTATAAATCAATAAAGAATTAATTAGTAAGTTCAATTGCAAGCCGTCTACACAAACATGTATACGGCACTAAGGACATCGTGATTGCTTGCAGAATTAGATAGGACCAATGTCTTGCTTTTTAGTTTTCTATAAAAGAAAACTATTGAAATGGCTTTGTCTGTCCTGCCTCACTTTTTATGTCCGCCTCAGATCTTAAAAACTACTGAGGCTAGAGGGCTGCAATTGGTATGTTGATCATCCACCCTCCGACCATCAAACATACCAAATTTCAGCCCTCTAGCCTCAGTAGTTTTTATTTTATTTAAAGTTAAATTTAGCCATGATCATGCGTCTGGCAATGCTATAGGACAGGCCACCATCGGGCTGTAGCTGAAAGTTTCATGGGCCAGGGCTCATGCAGCATTATGCGCTGCACAGAAAACTCGACTTCGGCGCGTTTTTTACTTGTTATATTTTGTGGCAGTGCAGAACAACCTATTTGTTCCAGCCCCAGTCTAGGAAACATGTCCATCAAAGTTCACCCTATGTGAAGAGGGTGAAGAGTTGCTAATTAAAATGTCAACAAGGACCGAGCAGTCCTCTTAACGAGTGTCCCAGTAGCAGAAAAGATGGGCTAAATTCAGAACTGCTCTCCAGTGTTGACTTTACCATGCTTCTCCAACGGACTTTGCATTGTATCCATAGCGCTGTTGACCATGATTTAGGTCCAGTTACCACTTGATTTAAGATTTAGCAGTTCCTCTACTGGAGTGCAGATGCAGCCTCTACACAGTATACTATGGCAATCCGCTTTGACTTAGCCAAATGGCGGGAATCATTACCATTCCAGTCTTGTGGCAGCTCTTTTAAACATTCACATTGCAGAGTCCTTCAAGGGAAGATTCGTCCTCATTGGTACGTTTAGGCGGAAGAAGGGCATTCTCAGGATCAGAAGCCACAAAATGACAGTAACTGACATACCCTGGGGTTATGGTTTGTTGAAGGTTGTTCCTGTCAGGTAGCAGTCTGGGCATGATTGACTTCATCATTTCCTTTCACTGACGAGGGACACGTCTTCCTCAAGGTCTAGAGAGTATACTCTCTAGACCTTGGTCTTCCTCTCTCTTGCGCATCGCTTTAAAGTAACTCTTGAGCAAAGAAGATTTGCCAGTTTAGTGGGAAAAAGAGAACTGGTGTTGAAACTAACTCTAACATTGATGCCTTACAATGAGAGGAGAACAAGTTCTGAGGGAGACGAGAAGCTATTATAAATCATTATCAGCTGGCCGTATTCAACGAAACGGCTGACAAGTCACTGATACTCCACGTGAAAAATATCTGTAGTCACTGGTTAGACAGGCATTGCATTTAACGTTATGCCTTTCTGTTTCTAAACCATGAAAACTAATCGAAGTAAGAACATGAGTTCGAGAAAATCATTGTAATTATCATCGTTAATTTATTTAAAACATCACCATATTCATAAATATTTACAAAGATATATGAATATACATACATACATATATATATATATATATATATATATATATATATATATATATATATATATATATATATATATATATATATATATATATAAGCCTCTTGTAAAAGCGCCACTGTCCACCTAAGCAGTGAATTATCCATTTTGTAGTTAGAAAACTGTTGTGGGTCACAGTTTCGGTAGAGTTACGAACTGGGGATTGCGGATTCATCCATAAAGATTTGCTGATACCTGGAGGATGAGCACCTCCTGAAGCTACTCCCATCGAAAAGAAAAAGGTATATATATATATATATATATATATATATATATATATATATATATATATATATATATATATATATATATGTATATATATATATATATATATATGTATATATATAGATATGTGTGTGTGTGTAATATATACATACATATATATGTATGTATATATTTGCATATGTATATGTATATATATATATATATATATATATAATGTGTGTGTATACAAATATACTATGTACATATATATATATATATATATATATATATATATATATATATATATATATATCTCTCTCTCTCTCTCTCTCTCT